>NC_044251.1:5630336-5910084 GCF_003957555.1 Calypte anna
GTGTTTCCTGAGCAAGAAATATCTCAAGTTGCCAAGCTTAAAAGAGACCTTTGACTAAAACCTGACGTTCTCCAGCAAAAAGTCATTCAGCACAGGGACTGTTGTATTGTGGTCTCCCCCCCAAAATGTCATGCTGGCACATGTAGCTGGAGTGTCTGTCTGTTCCTGCTCAATGATGCTGGGTTGGAATGGTTGGCTCTGCAAAAACCTTCCTGAGAGCTCTGGTTCTGAAAATGAGCCCTGACTAAGCTGCTGCTGGTGGGACAGGGTTGGCTGTCCTCCTTTGGTGAGCTGTGATCTGTTCTTAACTGCCAGCCTCTGGACTTCCATCAGCCTGAAGGGAGCTCCCTGGTTGGGGCAGCAGAATTCTGCATGTGTGTCTGTGTCCTGGCAGGGAGCAGGATGTGCACACCCACAGATTTTAGAGAGAAACATATTCATGGAAGCTTGAGATCCCCTCATGCCTTTTCATGCCTCTTGAATTCCCAACACAGTTCTTCAGCTCCTCAATCCTCTGAGAAGCCGCAGGGCTCAGTTAGGACCACAGGAGACTTGGAGTACTGTTTCTGGCCTCACTGTAGCTTCCTGCCTTCAGTAGGCAGTCCTTTTTTGTTTAAAAATATTATAGCTTCCAGCATGAATTAGTTTAGACCACCACTGATCTTAACTCGATCGGCTGAGAATTGCTGAACCTGAACCAGAACAAAACCAAAACCCACACAAGCTGGATTCACTGATACAAATGCTTAAAAAGTCACCAATTTACTCAGTTCCTTAAGGTGCAGCTGGGGCTTGTTTTGGAATGGGATTCTCTGTAACTTTCTGGGAACAGTTTGGTCTTGCAGCCCCAGAGACTGCTGGGTTCCTGGTGGGCAGCATTTCCCAGGGAGCTCAGGGAGCTCTGTCTGCTGCTGTCACCAGCTCTTGTTTTGGCAGGATTTGAAAGGGTCTTCTACATAATGATGGTGCATTTGAGGAGCTGTATAGTGTGGTATTGCCCTGTTCCACTCAGTTGGAGTCTGAGCAGTGCTCACCCCACCAATTCTGGCATCAATGCAGAGAGCAGCACAGCTGAGAGGATGGATCTAACCCTGGTCTGCTGCTGCTCTGCTTGTGGTGTTTCAAATCTTGTGTCATGAATGTTGCTTGGTGCTGATTGATGGCTGAGGATCTCTCTTCCAGCTCTGCACTACTCACACCCAATTGCTTTAACAGCTTAGGGGTTGCTGTCCAGAAATAGGAGGGATTTCATGTCTGTCTCTGGTCAGTGTCACTTCAAGCAGAGGACAAAGGCTGATTAACTTCTCCATAGCCAGACCTGCATTTCAGTGGCATATCTGTATCTGGGGATAGAGGCTGTGGAACAACTGAGAGGTCTCAGGGGCTGAATCCCTCCCTGCTGGGCTGCTCTGGTCCCTTCTCCTTCATCCTCAAATAATTTGGTGCTCAGGATGGCCCTGTGCTTATTAACAGTTTCTCCCACAGGTTTTCCTTGCTCCATTCTTTGCTTTATGCATGTTATACCTTGTCCTGAAATTACAGGGTGAACTGGCTAGCTCTGCTGCTCTGCATTGGAGCCAAATATGAGTGTTAAATGTGACTTATAGACACAGAGCATATTAAAGCCAAAATTTTTCTGCTGGTGGACTGCAGCACCAGTTTTCCTCTGGTTTTTGAAATACGATGGGTATGAAAGCATAGAGCCATTCAACATGTTTTAGGTTAGACATAGGAAGAAGTTCCTCAGTGTGAAATTAGTGAGACACTGGAATACATTGCCCAGGGAGGCTTTGGATTGCTCATCCCTGAAATTGTTTCAAGTCTGGGTTGGATGGAGCTTTGAGCAACCTGGCTGACTGGGAGATGTCCCAGCCCATGGCAGGTGGGTTGGAACTAGATGACCCTTAAGGTCTTTTCCAACCCAAACCATTCTATGATTCAGTGTTTGGTTTTGTAGCCTGCAGCTGTATCTGTGAACAACTGTGATCCTTCTTGACCAATCCTGAGACAAAATTGCTGGAAAGATCCACCCAAATGTCTGTCTCCCCCTAAATAATGTGCTGGTTTTACCATGAAAGACAGCAGAAGACCTCAGGGTTGTATGATGTGTTTAACAGTTGGGGTACAGTCCTGTGGATAACACAAACCAAATCATTTGCTGAGTGGCTTTACATGGTTATTCCTTCCTTTGGGTGGCCAAATGCTGCTTTCCTGGATAGTCCTGAGATCTTGGCTTGTTCTTCATCTCCTTCAGGCAGGCAGGCAGGCAGGCAGGCAGGCAGGCAGGGTATTCTGAGGAGGCAGGTGTGACTTGACTACCGTGCCTGGAAAGGCTGGCAGGCAGGTTTTGCTCGGTCCCTGCTGTGCTGGATGAGGTGTACACATACAGACTGACCACCTCCTTTGGCTTGGGGGCTGTTTTTTTCTGCAGTGGGCTGTGAAATGTGTTTTGCCAAAGACCTGGCTGGGATGGCATAGGTCAGGACCAGTCAGAGGTGTTTCAGGTGGTACATTTGACTGCCTGTTGCTCACAGCTGGTGTTCAGCGTGGTGAAGGGAAGGCAGGTGGAAAAAGGCATCCACAGAGCCAGTGGAAAGAGACCTCCTCCAAAGTCTGTCATCTCTGTCACTCACGGGCTGTGTGCTTGGCACTGCTTCTGGGGCATCACTTCATTTGTTTCAGGAGAGTGGAACAGTTGAGGTGATGTTTGGGAGTCAGGCCAGGTTGGACCACTGTCACCTAAAGGGTCTGCAACTACTCATAAAATTACTTCTGTATTTTTTGCACACTCCTCTGTGTCCAGTGGTAAGCAGCTTTAGGGCAGCATCACCATTTCCAGCTGAGGAAGAGGTAGTCAGCATTTCTTTGGCCTGGCAAAGCTGAGAAGATAATTTTCTTCCTGTTTGTCTGGTCTTAGGAAGAAGTTTCTTGCTTAGCCTTGGTACAATTTTCTCAGTGAGAGCAAAAGCAAAAAACCAGGTTGCTTTTGGCTTTTTTTTTAAAGGCCTCTTCTCACCATATGTGGGGCAGGAGTGAGGCTTACATGGTGCTCAAGCAGAATGAAGCCCTGATACCAGTGCTGAGTGATCCCAGCCAAGGTCTGAATAATTCAGTAGCACCGAGCCCAGTTTCAGTCACTTCAGGCTGCTGTTTGTGGCTGCCATACCTGCCCCCACAGAGCTGCAAGTTTCCTGTGCATAGTAAGGCTGCTGTGTGCTCTTTGCTCTGGATTCCAGCTCCAATTGTGGGCTGCTCCCTCTGACTGAAATCCTGTGGGCTCTGCTGAGTCCGTACCCACCAGAGAGTGGCTACTGCAATTCAGAAGAACCTCCCACTATTTGGCTTTCATCACAGTGCTGTTTAGCCTTGCCCTGAGCATAGCTGCATGCTGAGCAAGGAAAATACCACCGAGGCCTGTGGCTGCTGCAGTGGATCTGGGCCCTGTAATCTGTCTTCAAAAGGTATTAGTGGAAAGTTGCTTGGATTTGGATGACCATAGGTTGCAGGAGCATCCCACCTCTGCCTTGCTTTGGTGAGCATTGGACAGACATGTGATAATAGAAACCTGGCCCAGAGGAGCTTCAGGCTTTAAAAAACAAAACAAAACCAAACCAAAGACAGTGGTGGGGTAGAATGGACATTCTTTTCCTATACAAACAGGGCTCCAAACTCTCACAGGAAGTCTGAGGAAGACCTAGAAATTGGATCCTGATCTCATGAGGCCAAATCTTAGCCTAAGCCACAAATCCCACTGTCTTGCAGATTACCAGGGATGTTTCTCAGCTCCCCCATGTGATAGCTGGGTGTTCATTTATGATTATTTGCTTCAAAGTCCCCAGACCATGATGTTGCAAATGCTGACTTGGTTCCAACTGTCACTGATGATTTCAGTAGCTCTGCTGGCGATGACTTTCCAGGAGGCTCAAGCACATCAAGTACCATATAAATTAGAGATGTGGAGTCACCAGGAAGCCTTGTAATTTTGCTAGTGTCCCAGGAGACCAGTACTGTTGTTAGCTACTGTGGGGAAACTCTGTTTGAAAATAGTACTATAGAAAAATCTATGAACTGTTGTTGTGTTCAGTGTTTCCAAGCCAATAGCAATAAAAGGCAGTCTCACTTACTCTCCCAAATACAGTGTTAAAATTCACAATTGGTCAAGATGGCTGATGTAATATAACAACTAATGTGAGATTTCTTACCCTGTGGAACTTGAAAAATTACATTCTCTCCTTACAGTGATGGTTCTTTAATTTCTGCATCTCCCTAACACATTACATAGGTAGACTGGAACTTCCCTGCCATGGGTCCTGTGTCTGGAAGAAAATAGATTATTAGAGATTGCATAGTAGTAGAGAGTCACAACATTTAAGAAATGGCTTGAGAACAAGCAGATGCAAGAGTGTGTGGAAGAAAGAGAAAGCAACTTGATAGCAATAGATTCAGGAATACAGACTTGTAAAGCTCTCTGCTTCTTTTTTTCCAAGCAGGCATGGTGAAAATCAGAAACCCTTCCCTGTGGATTGGCAGGCCCAGCACAGGGCAGTTGTTTGAAGTGCTGCAGTGTTAGCTGTGATTCCTGTGCTCAGCACAGAACCTTTGAGCTCTCCCAAGGGCTTTGAAATTAGTATCTCTGAGTAGCACATAAGGGGCTCCTTGCTTTTGAACTAAAAGCTCCTTGTTTGTACTAAGGGACTAAAAAAAAAAAACAAAACCAAAGCAAAACCCAAACCAAACCAACAACAAAAAAAACACCCAGAAAAATAAAGCAAACAAAAAACCCAATGAAAAAAAAACAGCTGCCATTGCTGAGCCCAGAGCTTTGCACCAGCTGCTGGAACATTGAATAGAAGTGAGGGTGGAAGGAGTGTCTGCAGGTCCTGCCTCCTTTGCTCGTGGTGCTCAGAACTTGCTCTGCTCTGTGCTTCCTGGAGCCATGACTGGAACCATCAGGATGGGGATGCTGCTGGAGGTATCTGGAATGGGATGAGTGTAAGGGTGTACTTGGCCAAGTGCCTGCCTGTGCTAGAAACAATCTTAAAGCTGAGCTTTCACATCAACCTCTCTTAATGGTTACACAGCATCAAAAGTCTGTGGTTTTGTGAAATGCAGTTAATGGGCTTGGGTTCTGTGCTTTGCTTTTCAGTCTGTCTCTGGGCCCTTTTTTTTTCCCCTTCAAGTGTAAAACAGGCAGGATACTTATGCACTTTTTGAAAAGTGTCCCAGCACCCAGGGCTTTAAAACAGGTGTGTAACTCCTTGCATTTGGCGTTATCTCCCAGTTTTGAACTAGATACAGTGGTCCTAAGTGCAGTTTTCAGACATGCTTTGGGGTGTCATCCTTCTCAAGCTGCTGACATGCAAAGCAAAAGCATTGCTGTTACCTGGACCTGACAAAATTGGGATCTGCTTTGTTTAAGCCCATCTGCTCCCAGCTCACCTGGAATTCTTGGACTGCATTGTGGCCAGACAGGCTTCAGAAGAAATTCTCTGTATGTTGCCTGACTGTGAGGGTGTTTCCCCATTCTGTGCCCCAAACCCTGCTGTGGCCTTGGTGGTGGTGACAAGATGACAGAAAATGCTCTTTATGAAATACATAACACATTTCTGATAGTGGTGCAACAAACCTCAATGGATGTTAGTCTTTTTTAAAACTCTGAGCTCCTTGGGAAGCTGGAATTGGGATTCCACCTTCTCCAGCACTGGGAGGATAATCTTCCTTCCTGATAATCCACGCTTTGCACAGCGTGTCTCTGCAGGCTTCCCCAGCTAAGCTGCTGAGATGGATTTTGCATGCAGTCAGCAGTGTGAATGGCATTGGGGGAAGATGAGGGTTGGGTTGGTTACTTCCTCCTCACCGGTGTTGGTAACTTCTGGACCAGAGGGTCTCCTGCATCACCGCTGTGGTGGGTGGCTTCTAGATGGTTGCTTTGCTCACTTGCTTTTTCTTGGCTCACTTGCTGTAGCGGGGCTGCAGATCAGCTTTTTGATGTCCAAGATTTGATATAAATATATGTATCTTTTTTTTCTTTTGTGGAGCCATCTGTGGAAAACTGAGAGTGGTGATGGGGAAAAAGGATGCAGTGCCTGGATTATCTCTACTGTGCATCCGAGCCACTCCAGGTCCTTGGAATTAACATCTCTGCCCAGTAGTTAATGAAATAGTCAGGGAGCTGATTCATGGCCTCCTGCAAGGGGTTCTGGACGGGAGGCGAGAACCGATACCGGACCTGGCTGCTTGCTGGCACCTTCACAGCCGGATCGGCACCTCCTGCCCCTGCTTCTCGCACGTCCGCAGCTCCGCCGCTGCCCCGCTCCCTCCCTCCTTCCCCCGCCGCCTCCCTCTCGGGAGTTCGGCCCCGGCCCGGTCCGGTTCGGTTCCCGGTGCGCTGCCCGGGGGCGGGAGCGGCGGCTATTGCCATGGAGACGCCTTCCCGCCAATGTGGGGCGGACCCTCGGGAGGGGAGCGGCGGGAGGAATGGGGATGGGAATAGAGATGAGGATGGGAATGCCGCCTTTGAGGGGTTTTTCCTCTCCCCATGCTCTTCCTCCTCTCTTCCCCATGCTCTTCCTCTTCTCCCCCCCATGCTCTTCCTCCTCTCCCCCCCATGCTCTTCCTCCTCTCCCCCCCATGCTCTTCCTCCTCTCCCCCCCATGCTCTTCCTCCTCTCCCCCCCATGCTCTTTCTCCTCTCCCTCCCAAGCTCTTCCTCCTCTCCCCATGCTCTTCTTCCTCTCCCCCCCATGCTCTTCCTCCTCTTCCCATGCTCTTCCCAGAGCCAGCACCCTGGGATAATAAGCCCGTGAAGGTTAATTTAAACACAGGTTTTGGAAAAAAACCAGGCAAACCAAGCTTCCAGTCTAGACAAACCCTATATAATATGCTCACAGTCTGTGTCTCCAGACGGTGTCTGGCCCTTCGTGGTGGGGCCCTGGTGTCCAAGGTTCCAGGCTGACCCACAAGGCTGGAAGATAATACCAGGATGGCCTTGGGAATAAGATCATAGAGGATATGGATGCAGGAGTTGGATTGGGCAGCTTCCAGCTCTGCATCTTTGCTGAGGGAACTTAACAGTTTTCTTAGTTTGGGAAAATCTGCCTCTTCCTTTTGTAAAAGGACAGGTTTTCTACAGGGTACCAGACACCTGGGGAACTCTGAGGTTACCAGGGGCTGGAGAAACATTCCTTGCTTTGGAGAGCCCTGTGGTGTTCCAGTGGGAAGAGGAGAGGGCTTGAAGAAGGCATTTAGTTTTGCTGTCAGTGCTTTTCAGAGGTTTAACACAATTGGGAGCACTCATCACCTCCCTACTGCCTAAAGGTTTGTTGGCAAGCAACAGAGCCTCCTTTTACTGGTAGTTTTTTTTGGCACTTTGGGCCTGTTGTAGTGGGAGGGGTAATCTGGCTGCCTTTGCCAGCAGCCCTGGCTGAGAAGGGGAAGAGGCTGAGTAAACATTACTGGAACTCTCCAGGCAGAGAGGAGGTGATATTCCTCCTCTGGGATGTGGGTAAGGGACCTGCGGGCCTGAAGTAAGTTTTGTAGCTTTTGGGGTTGGTTGAATTGGAGAGTTCTTGTGCTGAGGGGGTGGCAGAAGAGTAAATCATCAGTGATCTACGTGAGCTATGGAAGAAGTCAGGGCAGAAGGAAGGGCTTAGAAGCAAAATCCATTATAAAATGTCAAAGCAGATGGTTTTTCTTAGTGTAGTGGGTCTTGTCCCTGGGCAGCAGAGGGAATGCTGCTTACACATTGTGACCATCCTTCCCAGAAAGGGATTTACTCCCAGCTCTGCCTGAGGTCTGTCCTGTGTCCTGCTCTCCCACTCTCTAGCATGATTTAATTTGGATGCTTTTCTCAGATCCCTAGAAAGGAAAGTACTGTAAACATCTGCCAAGCAGGATTTTGCATTATAGAGCATACTGAACTTATGGCATGGATATGTTTCTGTTTTTCTGAGAGCGTGTGTGTTTAATAGGAAGAACATCCTCTGTTCTGGTTGAGTGTATTTTACTTAGTGTGCTGTTAGTACATTAATTTAAAGCTTACTCCTTTCCCTTTGCTTACACAATGTCACTGGCATTGTATTACAGCTCTAACATACACAGTCTTGCACAACTCTTTGTGTAACATTTTTACCACTGTGATGACCTTGAAGGGTTTAAAAGAAGACTGAATGCAAACTCTGGCACTGTTCCTGCAGATAGTTAAGCATGCACTTCAATTTGT
The DNA here is from genome assembly GCF_003957555.1 of Calypte anna. Lineage (NCBI taxonomy): Eukaryota > Metazoa > Chordata > Aves > Apodiformes > Trochilidae > Calypte > Calypte anna. The sequence goes on from NC_044251.1 coordinate 5,638,557, forward strand.
GTGAGGTAGGATGAGCACCAGTATTTCTGTTTCACCCAGTGTATGTCAAGCTAAGTGCCTCTGTGGCCAATTGCAAAGTTAAAGTCTCTATATCATGATTAATTGCATATATGTAACTAATTGTATGTGAGCACATGCCTTGTAAGTATATATATTTATATCATGCAATGGTCTCTATGTTGTTTTGACCAGCACAGCTGCACTTGGTCCATAAATCCATATTCCCTGGGCATGTTGCTAACCAGTCCTGTGAAGCCTGGACCAGAGATTGTTTCTCTTTCCCTGTTTCCCATCCCCCACATAAGCAGTTAACTAGAGCAGTTATCTTTTTCTTATGTACCCCTATCATCATCCCCAAAATGTGAACTTGGTTTCCCCTTTTCTTCACAGTTAGTGTCTCCCTGACTAAGCATTCTCTGATCCAAACAAGACGCTATCCTGACATGTTCAGAAAGGGCAGTTTCATCCCTGAAGTTATAAACAGATTTATGCATGGATAAAGCTTTATACACCAGGACAAGGAACACCCATCTCTGCAGAGGCCTGAGGTGGTGGTCATTAATTTTTCCACAAAAGATGCCTTTTGCCTTCTGAAATGTTGATTTATGCTTTCTTCCTCTTTAAAGTCCAGTCCTGTTGGCGTCAGACATAAGAAAAGGTAACACTTTTTTTAGAAAACCCTCCAGTATTCATCTGTTGCAGACAAAAATGTAATGAAGGGTTATTTTAATGTATTCTGAGAAGTCTGGCACAGCTGTCTTTGCAGCCCATGGGAGGAACAATCTGCTGAAAGGCATAATAGTTATCAACTGGTATTTATCTCCATGTGGTAGCAGGAGCACCCTGCTTTAGGAGAGGGAGTACAGGAGACACTTTGCGTCCCTGTGGGCTGCTGCAGGGGGTTTGGCTCACCAAGGGTCATCTTAAAACCCAGACCTAGCACTGATGTCAGCATCCTGTGGGTTTGTGGCAGGTGCCTCTCATCTCCGTGTCACTGAGGTCCCTGGAACCAGTGCCGGGGAAGTACATTTTAGATCTTGGTCTGTGGCTCCTGAGCCTTGCTGTTCTTATTTCTGTCCTGTTCATGAGCTTAGGGATATTGGACTGAGGTCTGACTCATTAAAATATGATAGCACTACTGGTATTTTCTGTCTAAGCAGGGTTTGCAAATAGAGATGTACAAATCTCACCATCTTTTGTTTGCCCAGCCCTTAAGTTTATAAGATTACTATAAAATGCAAGTGGATACTGGCAGATGCTCTCTGTACAGCATGTCTGTCCTTACGTTGGCACACACCCTGGTCACCTTTTGTGGTCTTTTGGCACTCAGACACCATGTCTTGATGTGACAAGAGCTGGCTGTAAACTTACAGCTATAAATCTGTTGGGGCTCTAGTGGAAGTCTGTCAGTTCTGTGTAGGTGGTGAGTGGCTTGCTCAGCTTCTGGGTGGATTAATTGTTTTTTTTAATTATTTATTTTATTTTATTTTTCTAAGACAGCTTGTAATTCTGCAGTGCTGGTGCCTGTTCTGGTCACAGTGGAGCAGAGTGAACAGTGTTTATGGGACATTCTTTCCAATTGCTATGGTCCAAACATATGTACACCAGCACTGAGTTACTTCTGCCTGGAATTAAGCCACAGAGCTATATATAAAATATGTTTGAACTATTGCAGTTATGTTGTTGTTATAAATAGGAGAAAGGGGTAGCACCAGGGCTTCCCTTCCTTAGGGATTTGAGAAGACTTTCCAGTGCTCCATCTTCAGTGGAAAAGGCTGAGGAAGGTGACTGAAAGCAGCAACAAAATGCTAGATGGCCAACCTGTAGGGAAAAGCATAAAGTTCAAGATATTTGGGTCTGGAGCATTGGCATCCTACTTGACCAGTTGTCCAGGTCTTTTCTTTTGGGATGGAACATGTCAGGAACCCCACAGTTTGCAGGGACCTTATTCCTCAGAGCCCCAGGGTTTGGTCTCTGACAGCCCATTGGGTTCTTGTGACTCCAAAGCTGCTGCTGAGTTTTCTTCAGCTCCTGCTGGCAGATGTTTCTGTCCTCTGAGCTATTAGACGAGTAGTCTGGGTTCAGGTGGAGCTTCTGGTTGCCTTGGTCACCATGTTGTCACACATGGGAGGGAGTGCTTGTTTGTCTCAGGTAATTTGCAGACAGATTCTTCCAGTATATTGACTCCTAAGTGCTTTATGGCAGGTATCAACCTGTGAAGCTCTAAGGATGTAAAAGAGGCAAGGTTTGTAGGTAAAAGTAATGTCTTAAACAGATTGATACTGTTAGAAGAAGAGAGGGAAGACTGTGGACAGGTGGGAACGTTTTCAGGGTTGAGTTCTCCAGGGACAATTCTCTACCATACTTTCTTTCACAATTTTATTTTTTAAGAGCCTGAATCATCTGTTTTACTGTCTTACAACACTAACAGGCAGTCAGCTCCACTTCATCCATCACCTTTGCTCTGGTTGCTGATGGGAATTGCAGCCTGGTGTCACAGAGGGGTCAGTTCCTGTGCAAGGGTGAAAGTAAAGCTTGGATCCAGCTGTTGCCCACAGCTACCAGTGCACCACAGCAAGGAGCAAACAGGAACTACATGGAAGCTTTAAAGATACCTTTTTGCTGGGGGAACTGCAGTTTGAGCAGGGGTAGCAGTATGGTTCAGTACAAATCACAGTCAGCAGGGATGTTCTGACTCTTAAGCATTGCTTTGCTGTTGAGTCTTACTTCTTGTCCTTCATGTGTTTGTCTGCTTTCTATCTAACTGGTTTAAACTGTAGAGACATACTTAGGACTAGTAGTTCAGGTGTTTCTGTACTACATGTGTCACTTGGAATTATTTCTTACCAAGACAGATTCTGCTAAATGTTTCTGAGTGAGTGAATGCATCTAAAGCTACTGACCAGAAAAATCAGGCATTGGGAGCATTGCTGAAGACTGGAGTTCCATAATATCTTTTTTTAGGCTCTGTTTTATACAGCTGCTTTTTTTTTTTTTTCCTTTCTCTCTCTCTCTCTCTTCTTTCTTTCTTTCTTTCTTTCTTTCTTTCTTTCTTTCTTTCTTTCTTTCTTTCTTTCTTTCTTTCTTTCTTTCTCTTCTCTCTCTCTCTCTCTCTCTCTCTTTCTTTCTTTCTCTCTTTCTGTCTCTTTCTGTCTCTTTCTGTCTCTTTCTGTCTCTTTCTGTCTCTTTCTGTCTCTGTCTCTTTCTTTCCGTCTTTCCGTCTTTCTTTCCGTCTTTCTTTCCGTCTTTCTTTCCGTCTTTCTTTCTGTCTTTCTGTCTTTCTTTTTCCTAAGAACTTAACGTGCAAACAGAAGCACATTGTGCAGTTCTGAAGGAGCAGGAGTTTGTGTGCCTGAATCTACGGCTTTCTGAATTTCTAAACAAGGGCAGTGAAGAAATGGTGGTAGTTGTAATGGCTGATTTTTAGAAGTAGGGCAGGAGGTTGTAAGAAAACCAAAGGTGTTTTTAAGCCTGTGGATTGCTTCCTCTGAGTGTGTTTTCCCTTTTTCAGTTCTCACATTAGGTAATTCTACCAGTTATCCATGCTCCTGAGCCTAGGGGAGACCTGCTCTTCCAGTTACTCACTTTGTTTCAGGGCTTTAAGTCACTTAGATGGCAGCCTGTTCCCTTTTTCTTTTTGTTAAATCACCTTTAACAACCTCCTCAAATAAGTCAGCTTATGTTGGACTTGTGCCTCCTGTTTAAAGACTTAGTTTCCGGAAAAGAAACTGAAAAGGTGCTTGGAAAAAATCACAGGAAGAAGTGATTTAAGGTAGAGGTGGAGAAGGAAAGTGGGCTTAATGAATATCTTTATAACCTTTTTTCTCTCAGAGTGGTCTATTGTCTAGTGATGACATCCTGTGCGTGGAAGGGCAGAGAATCAGTGGTTTCCTGGTGCTGACTTGCAGGGAGAGTTATTCAGGTCTTTGGGATGCTGGGTCTAGGCCATAAAACTTGCAAGGAATTTTAACTGCTTGGAAAAGACTAACCCAAGTTCTGTACCTGTGACTGTGTCTGATGAGTGCCTCTCCTGTAGTACCAGTTTGCATCTTTGAAGCAGAATGTGCTGTGAGTACCTGTGTGATCTCATGTGGGTTTGCTGGAGTTGTCCATGCTGGTGGCTGAGCAGCAGGTGCAGTGACAAGGACACAGTATTACTAGTGAAGGACTTCCCAACTGTACTGGAACAGTGGCAGCAGGGTGGCTGAGGAGACAATGGAAATCAGTGCTTGTGCTGTTCCCTTAAGTTTGTTTTCTCAGCCTGTGGCCTGCGTTCACGTTTACTGCTTCTCCTGGAGGACATGGTCTCCTTTCTAGGGGGACAGAAGGAAACTCTTGGATGCTAAATATGCATGTTGAGTGACAGATGCAAAGAGCTCCTTAATTCTAGGATGCATGAGGGGCAGATGATGATAAAGTCTCTTTTGTAAGAAGCTTATTCCACAGGGCAGAGAGTAGGGAGTGCAGGAAGGGATTGTCGAGAGCAAGGCAGTAAGTGTTGGCTGGGGGTGGGCAGGAAGCAAGGCTGGCTACTTCTGTATATCCTGATCAGTTTGGGAAAAAAAAAAATCTCTGATCCTTTAATTTGGTTAATTTTTAAGTATTCTTTGAAAATGTTGTCCCTAGCCTCAAAGAAAAGTGAGATAAAGCAATGGTGGGGCATAGTCCAATGCAGTAGGTAGCTGCTAGGACTTGGGAAGAAGGTGAGTTTATTCCCAGCTCTGCTGCTCATTTGTTGCATTCCCATGATCAAGATAGTGTACCTCAGTGCTTCTGGGTTTTTTTGCCATCCAGTCCTCTTATATCTGCATATAGATTGCACGCTGTGTGGAAGTAGATGTTGTTACCTGCTCTAAGCACAGGAGGCCTTCATGTTGGAACTTCTTGCAAGTACTGTGAAAAAATAATAAATAATCCAGACAATACCTAGGTAAAGATAGAATACTAATCTCTTTATCACCTGACTCCTTCTGTAGGGATTTGGGCTGTGTGATAAATGCTGTGTACTCGCTCTGTCCTTCTGATTCTATTTATTCCAATTTTAGCATCTTTGAAATTGCTGCTAAGTGGTTTTTTTTAATATAATTTTAATCGGCTTACAGCAAGACCATTTTCTAATCTCCTGAGGATGTGAGTAGGTCCTATCCCTTCTGGCATCACTGCAGTCTCAGGGAGATGGATGTGTGTGAGGACAAGGTGTCTAGTCCTGGAGTGGTTCAGGTGTTAGAGGCAGGAGGCTTCGGGCACCAGGAGAGGTGAACTCTCTGACCTCCTGTGGAGGGGCCAGGTACCTGCTCTGTCTGAGGAATCTGGGCATAAAAAGGTGAGGCTTTTACATACAGAGATTCTTTTTAAATCTTTCCTGAGGAGCTGAATACACTACTTACAGGTGTCCCCTTCTCTAGAAGACCTGTGTGGTCGCCTTCATGGCAATGAGGGCTGCGTAGGTAGATGGCTTTTAGGACAGAATTGCTATGCAGATTGGTGGAGAAGGATACAAATAAATTGATTTAGCCTGAGATGTTATGCGTGAGTAAAGAAATCACAAATGAATTATGAATGTCACCTCAGGCAGTGTGATCAGAAGGCTTTCCTTTTTACATAACTTGTGTGTTTCTGTTCTTGGACTCCAGGCCAAGCAGTAAGTTCTCCCCCCAACCCTTGTCAGACAGCGCACTGATCCATTTATACCAAAAATAAGCCCCAGTGAGAAGAAATTAAGGGCAAGGGGACCGTAACGTGGTGCTTCCCTAGAAGTGCTGAGATGTGGCTTTCCTTCTGTGACTCCTCATGGGAGGGTTAACTGTGGGGAAAGCTTTCTGTGCCCTCTCTTTTGGTCTCTCTTTCCTGCGTCCAAGTTTAGTTCGAACGTATGTGTTGTTTATAGGATTTAGCAGGAGGTGATTTAGGATGGAGCTCCACAGCAGTATCAGTATCAGAAACAGTGTGTTATGACCCATGTGTTTGACTTCTCTGCAGTCAGGAGTTATGTGGGGCTGCCACAGCTTCCTTGGAGTGGGTGCCTGTTTCTGACACGAAGCTGTGGGCTGTTGTAGTTAGGAGGAGATTCAGCTCGGGGCCAGAGCCATGGGGAGGGACTTTGGCAGAGCCACAGATGGAGCAGCCTTGCCAGCCCGTGCCTGCATCCCTGTTTGGCTCTTTTCCTTGTTCTTTTCCCTTGCTTCTTGTGAGTGCTAAAGGCTGGGCGAAACAGAGGGGAAGGAGCCTTTCCTATCTGGGAAGTGATGATTAACCATGATAAACAGTGACCCTTACACAAGAGAACCGTTTGTTCCTCCTTGATTTCAAACCCTTATATGAGTAACTGAAATGCTGCCCAAGGGAGCTGTACTTTTTTTTTTTTTTTTTTTCTTCTCACTGAAGGACTTCCATTGCCTATATTCAGGCCCTGTGTGGGGATTTGAAGGAGACCAATATTTAACACTGCCAGAAAGTCAGGACTTGCTTCCTTTCACCTCCGCTGATGGGACGGACTGGTGGGAAGTATGGATTGTATCTAATCCTGTTACAGACAGCAAGAAAGGTGCAGGGAAAGGTGAACTGGTTCCTTTTTCTAATACAAAGAAAAAAAATCCACTGGGCTAATATCTGTGTGGGAGAGCAAAAACACCCCCTACATTATGTCTGGTATCTCACTTTCTTCTCTTTCCTTGTGAAAAAGTAATACATGTTTGCAAATTGGAAAAATCTGTTCCTCTTGAAGAAGTGATCCTGCACAATTCCAGGTCCAGAGAACTCAAGGAATGGTTTCTTTGAAGCCTGCCCACACAGGATGTGTCTCTCTGTTGTGTCCCATAGGGCTGGCTTGCCTGTGGAGCTGGTTGGTTTGACTCCGTGTGCAGATGCTTAGTCTGGAATGAATCAGGATTGACTATTTGTATGCTAGCAAACCTGTAGCCTGTTTGATGTCACTTTTTCTTTTTAAAAAATATGTAGTAATCACAGAGTCTTCAGAAACTTTGCATTCATCAGCAAAAAGCATCCCCACACCAAAGTCAAAGTAGCATCATCACAACACCAACAAAGGCAGACAATTAACGCACACTCCACCTCTTGTATCTTTACTGTCTTTGTGTCTCTGAAGCTGAGATATTCTGAATGTTTTGTGAAATCTCATGAAAATCTGATTCAGGGTCACTTTTACAGTGAGAATGATGGCTGAATGGGAGAAGTTGCTGCTTGCCCTGTCTTTACCAGGGTTGATAAGTTTATAGTATTTGCCTCTTGTCATCCCTGCAGTGTTTTAGAAGAAATTGGACCTTGGTATGGGGGTGGGGAAGGGAAAACTGGGGGATCAGGCTGGTGTTATGTGAAGAAACAGAAGGTAATTATTTAATGATGGCCATGTCATGCTGGTAGGATATTAACTCTTTATGGATGCTCTTTTACAGGCTGTAGGGACACCTGTGCTACAATCAGCTCTGAGTTCCCTCACTCTGGTAGAGGGGCTTTTAATAGCCTGCCACCCACTTCCCCAGGAATATGCCATGGTATTTATGATCTCCCTGCCTTACTCCAGGTGCATGAAGAAGAAGGCAGAGTGCAGATTCAGCACGTAGCCCCTGACAGCTGGGGATGATGGGTCAGGAATGCAGTCCTGATAGCTGGAATGGGACTGGAGCAGCCAGCATGGTGGGGAGGCCCAGAGGGGAGAGAGGCTCTGTGGAAAGAGGGCTGAACACACGCACACAGGCAGACTGTGTGCAAGAGCATGAGGAGAGAGCCTGCAGGGACCTTGGGTTTCTCATGTTCCCTTTCTTCTACCTCCGTCTCTGTTTTGTTCTCTCAGCTGCCTGGATCATTTTTAATCCACCCCCCTGTACAACCATTGTAGTGACACCTGGCAGAGCCATTAGAACCAAGGCTCAGCTTTTCCATCAGAACACTCCCCCATCCCCCATCTCCTTTTGTGTAGGTTTAGAAATGTAATATCCCATAACTCTGTGATTCAAAACCTTTGGGCAAGTCAGTTTCTACCCTTGCCCCTCTCATGCCAAGGTATGCAATTCATAATTTGTGTTGTGGGAGATTGTGCCCTGCTGTTCTTGAAGTGGTTATCTTGACATTACAGTGCCTAGAATTGGTAACTTCTTCTTGCAGTTGATGATGTCCTGGTCAAGTGTTTGATTTAAAAAAAAAAAAATTTATTAAAATCTTGTTCACTGTTCAGACAAAAGCTACATAGCTCTGAATCCTGTCACTCAATGAATGGTTTAAATTGAGCCTCTTGAAATGTTGCAACAGTTCGTTGTGGTGGATTGCATGAAACCACTTTGATGGTCTTGGAGTAATTCCTAGAGGGTCAGTTAGGCAATTGGTTTGAGTCTGCAAGGGTGGCAGTGAGCAAGGCTTGTGAGACTGACTGTGAGAGACACAGAGACTGCTCTGTCAAGCCAGAGATGTACTGAATTGGTTGTGTGTTGGAGCTCATCTTACTACAGTTCCTTCTGCAGGTGGAATATTTCCAGTCTCCAGGCTTATCAGGACCCTACTTTCTGCTAGCACAGGATGCTGAGGGGTAGAAGGCTCAGGCTGGAGAGGAGACAAAGGATAGAAAAGCCTGTTTAAAAAAACATAAAAAAAGAAAATTAAAAATGCATATTCTAAAACCAGGGGGAGGCGTTTGGCAGGTGAGGGACAGAAAGCAACTGTGGAGCTGAGTAGTTTTTATGTTTATGTGCTTTTGTAAGTCAAAAGTTCCCTGCAGTTAATTCCATCCACTCTTCTTCAACCCCTCCCCCTGCCAGACCAACAACAAAACCCCCAACTCCCCAAAAAACAAATAGGCAGAGGAATTTGGGCCAAAGCCAGACCTTTGCATGTCAAGCTCAAGTGCAAAATGAATATTTCACAGCTGTGTTATAAATCCGTGACATGAAGGCTTTGCAGTGGAAATGCTGACAGCCCCTTAAGTAGAATAGTATACTGTAATTACTGTTCTGTGTTTAATGTGCCAAACTAAGCACAGCAGTGTTAAATGTAAAACTTCAAACCTTTGTTTTTCTGCAGCAGTAACAGGAGATCAGACAGAGTGTTCAGACGGTGGATTAGAGCCTGCAGCGTGTGCTGGTCCCTGGAGGCTGGACGTGTTCTTTTTGCAGTGGGGCTCAGGGGCAGCAGAAGAGATGTACAAACAGGGCCAGCTGTGAGATTTGGCACCCCCTATCAAATTTCACTTCTGTAAGAAATAGACAGCCACTTCTTCAGTGCTGACGCTGACAATGTGCAGCCAGGATGCGTTTTCACGTACCCTGTGCCAGAGTGCACTGCTCTGACTTTGCTGTGTTGCAGCACAAAAAATCACCTTGGAGTCTGGGCAGCAGTGCTGAAAACTCAGGGAGCAGAGTGGAGGGAGGTGGACATGAAAAGCACAGTGCTGTTGTGAAACTTGGGCCTGATTTTGGAGCTCCCTGGGTCAGTGTATTTCCAGGGCTGAAGAGTATTGGGGTCTCAAGTCAAGTGTAAAAGGGTGGTTTGGTTTTTTTTAAGGCAACAGAAGAGATGATTATGTAGCCACTCCTTAGGAAAGGCTTTCCAAAGGAACCCTCGTGGGTTATGTATCTCTGGGATTTCTGTCTGCACCACTTTCTCAGGAACGTGTGCCTTTGCACATGCATTATTAATATGCCCATATGCAGGCAGATTAATTCAGGCAGGACAGGGATGAGGGCAGGCACATTGTGCAGTGCATGATAGATGAACTCTGATGGATGTTGTCTTTTCATGCTGACTCCATGCCTTTAGTTAATTAAATGGCTTCAAATGTTAACTGTATTATACACAGGCCCAGGGGAAGGCTTTTAAATTAGAACTTGTCTTCATGGGGACATTTATTGAAGTAGCCATTCTGGAGTGGGAGGGAATAATTGTGCTGCAAGAACTCCCTCTGAGGATGCTCTTGTTCCTAAATAAGTGCTTACAAAGGCATGGAGAGGAAGGAGGAAGTTGAAATCAAACTGTTGATTCAAGAGTAGGATTTCCCATTCTGTAGGGAAGCAAAGATGAGAAAATGGGGGATAAGTTTCCAGGTGCAAAGCAGCAGTTCTAATCTGTGACTTTGCTGAGGAGGGTGACCTCTTTGATGCTGTCTGTAAATGATCTTAGATGGCAAGAAGACTTCTGTAAGGTGTTAACAAGAAAAAACAATGGAGAATAAACCAGAAGACTGTATTATTCTGCTCTGTAAATGCTTGCTGTGACCACACCTTGAAAGCTGTATGTAGTCTTGGTGTTTCATTGCTTATCTTGGGAAGGATATAATGAACCTGGAAGGTGGCTCACAGAAGAGCATCAGATATGAAAGCTGATCGAAGATATGAAATAGAGTGAAGATCCTTGTACTTGGAACACAGATGACTTACCAGTGATAGCACAGACCCTTACAAAATCATGAGCTACCCAAAGATGGGAGGTGGGAATTGACTACTCACTCTCTCTTCCCATACAAGAACCCAGGGCCCATCAAATGAAACTAACAGAGTGAGGTTTAAGGCAAGCAATGAAGGATGCAAGATGTGAAGTTCCTTGCCAAAAGATACTGTGAACACAGTGGATGAGTTCACGTTAGAGAACTCCACTGAAGTAGCCTAAAACCTGAGAATATCTATCTTGAGACTGGGAGTTTGACAGGAGGTAAGAAAGAATCAAATTTGCTTTCCCTGCTCTTAAACTTTATCCATACATTTGTTAATGGCACTGTTCTTCCTGACTTTTCTCCTTCACTTACGGCTGCAAATAGAAGCAGGAACCAGGGCTCGACACTGGTGTCTGATCCAAGATGACCAATCTTATGAAGTCTGAAATAGACACATCTACTTGTTGGACATGGTTTTTCCAGGCTGTAGCCTCCTGCCTGATGTGGCAAATACTGGGACATGAGGACAGCTCTGTGCAGTGACACTGGTTTTCTTTTGGTGGCCTCTTTGAGCACTGCAGAGTTGCATAGATCTTCTCAAATGTTTTGCTTCTTTATATCTGTGCTTGAATAAATTGCGTTTATAGGGAATGATAAGTTCTTGGGCCCAGGAGAGAACCTGAATATTACTTGATGACAAGAGATGAGGCAATGGACTCTTTAATTTCTGGAACATGGTATGAACATGAATATAGAGAAGAGGAGCTGGAATACTACTGAACTCCAGCTTAGTCTTTCTCTAGCCTGGGGAGGGTGATGGGCTGAGCAGCAGCAGCATCATTCAGCCTGCAGTTGAAACTCTTTCAGGGATGCCTGGTGTTAAAAATTTTTTTCTCTTGAATTTTTCTTTTCCTCTCTTCCTTTAGGGTGAAGCCAGACCACAGAAGTCTGTTGGTGTGCAAGCAGGAATAAACACAGAAGCTTTCTACTACTCAGCAGTAGCACAGTGCAGCTGCAGGGAGAGCTCCTGTGAGCTCCAGTCAGGCAGGACTGGCACAGTGTCTATGTTGTCCCCTTTGGTACCCATTTTGGTGGAAATTATTACAGCCCTGGGTGTGTTTACTACTGTTTTCTAACAGTGAGCTGCCAAGATGTGCAGGCCACATCGTTTGCCTCCTGTTACCTCCTTTGTGACTTTGCAGTGTAGACAGTCCCAAAGGGATGCAAATGATGGGATGGAGAGTGTTTTCAGGGGGGTGAAGTTGGGCTGATCCTTCAAGGATTTCTGTGTTGTCCTTGTAACGTGGGAACAATTGCTTGTGGTAGCTTCCTCAAAACAACAAAAAGAGTTTGTGCAAGTATAAAACTTGGTCTCTGAGAGCTGGGACCAGCTGGTCATGTATCTTGTTTCCTGAAAAGAAAAAACCCAAGGCTGGCAGGGTCTCTTTAGAGCAGCCTTTCCAAAAGTAGTATCTGCATCTCAGCAGTATGGGGGAGGTGGTATGGCTTTGTCATGCAAGTGGGAGCTTTTCCCTCTTTGCTTCATGGGGCAGTGCCTGAAGAAAGCAAGGGCTGGTCTCAGATGTGCCTTTTGACTTCCAGGTGGGATTGGGCTGCAGCAGGGCTCCTCTCCCTGGGGAGGCCTGGATTCTAGGAATACCTGTACCTTGAGTCCTGAAATTTATGACTCTGCTGTTCTGGCCCTACAAGGTGTGGGAACTATTAGATGATCCTGTGATCTGATGTGGTAGGAACGGAGTAAGATCTGCTGAGGCACTAAAATGTCTTTGCACGTTTGTTTAACTCCAAGCAGCCTAGTCTAGCTTTGAGCCTGTAAAATGGGTGAATATCAGGTTTGCACGACAGATGTTAGCATCACCACAGATTCTGGTTTTGGTGCCTCAGAGTGCCTCCAACTTTGAAAAAAAAAGTTGACCTCAGACAAACGGGGATGGGGTGGTTCCAGGTAGCACAACATGAGCTGCAGGGAGCGTGTGGATCAGCTCAGTAACGCTGCAAATCACACAGAGAACCCTGCCTGAAAGTGCCAAGTACTATTAATAGAAGCCTCAAGATGAAATAACAAATGTGGGTAGCTGGCCTCCTCTCCTGTACCTCTAATTTAGGCACAGAAAATGAGGGGTTTAATCTTGCAGTTGTTTCCAGGCTGGGATGAGGGTGGTGAGGTGGCCCCTGGGCTGCCTGTGAGGGCCTGAGCAGGCAGTGACATGGCTGAGGGCTGTGGGGAGCAAACTGGACCAGCATGGGAGTTGTTTGTAGAGAAGAGTGTCTCAGATCTGCTCAGGGGCTCTCCAGCTCCTGTTCTAAACTCAGATAAGACTTGGGAAGAGATGTCAGGGGATTTATTTCTGATTGGGTTGTGCTGATATTGGTTGATAGTCGACTTACTATGAGCCAGCAGTGTGTGTGCAGGTGGCCAAGAAGGCCGATGGCATCCTGGCTTCCATTAGGAACTTGGTGGCCAGCAGGAACAGGGAGGTGATCATCCCTCTGTACTCAGCTCTGGTGAGGCTGCATCTGGAGTGCTGTGTTCAGTTCTGGGCACCTCACTCCAAGAGGGACATGGAAGTGCTGGAGAGTGTCCAGAGAAGGGAGACAAAGCTCATGAAGGGCCTGGAGCACAAGTCCTGTGAGGAGCAGCTGAGGGAGCTGGGGGCGTTTGGTCTGGAGAAGGCTGAGGGAAGACATTGTTGCTCTGACTACCTTAAGGGAGGTTGGATCAAGGAGGGAAACAGCCTCTGCTCCTTAGTGAACTGTGGTAGGATCAGAGGGAATGGATGGAAGCTGTGCCAGGAGAGGTTTAGCCTGGATATTAGGAAATACTTTTTCACTGAGAGGGTTGTCAGGCATTGGAATGTCCTGCCCAGGACAGTGGTGGAGTCACCATCCCTGGAGGCATTTAAAAGGAGTTTGGACCTGGTCCTTAAGGACATGGTTAAGTGGTTGACTGTGGTGTTAGTCAAAGGTTGGATTGCATGATCTTGGAGGTCTCTTCCAATCTAAACATTCTGTGACTCTGTGAAGTACCATGGGGGAGACTTGTAAGAATGGCAGTGGTTATGGATGTGTAGGACTGGGACAGTGTGCTTGCCACATGAGGTACCTTCTTGGAATTTCAGGAGTGGGAACGTGGCAGAGCTAAACTGACAAATTTGCCCTTAGTTGAGAAATCTGAATTCCAGATGAGGAAGTTAAAGTGGGTGTACTCCTGCCCTAATTAGTTAGATTAATATTTCTTTACTTTAACTGGCAAGTTGAGAGGAATCCAGTTTGTACTCTTTGTTGCCTATTGCTTTTTTTTTCTCAAAAATGTTTTTCATCCTTCTGTCAAGCTTTGTGAGGAGTGACTTTTGCCCTGATGTCACTTAGCCTGGAGGTTGGTCATGGTATAAAGCTGTGGTGTGCTGTGGTCAGGGTCGTGGGAATGGAGCTTGCAAGTGTCAAAAGTCCAAACTTTAAATTTTCATGTGTGCTTTTTTGAAGCAAATTGTTTCTCACACTCAGTGATTATCACGTGGAAGTGTTGTTAGAGCATCCACTGGATAGGCTCACGGGGTTGCCTTTCAGATCCTTTACATTAGGAAGGCTTTAAAGCTAAGTCTTAAGACCAAAAGAAGAGAATTTTTTTCCAGAATGTTAGTTATGGACACTGGTATCTATTTCTGTAGCACCAGGTCTGTTAACACCAATGGTATGGCTGTGATATTGCCTTTTTCTAATGGAATGAGTGATCTGTTGGAAGCCAGAAGATGCTCACTAGCAGTAGAGTAATTGGACCTGAAGGTTGAGCTACTCCTTTTGTGTCAAGCTGTGTGCTGCCCATAGGAGGAAGGCAGCCTTTCCACCTCCTGGCATTGCCACAAGTCATCTCTTGGCAGAGCAGCATGGGGCTTCCACAGACCCTGGAATGAGAGAGAGGATGCTGGAGCATCCATATTTCACTCTTGGCTGGGTGAGAGTGCCAAGATGAATGAGTTACGCCTCTTGACACATCTCTCCCTCTTAAAGATTAGGAGAGGGCAGATTTTTCCACACTATCAAGTACAGGGTTTTGGAGGTTCGGCTGGACTTGCCAATGAAAGAGGGCAATTTTTATTTTCCCTGACTGTGAGCTAGCTCCCTGTGTCCCTTTGCCAGGCTGGCAAACACAAAGCAAGAACTACTTTCTGCTGATTTGACCTGCTGGGAAGGCAGTTGCTATGCCAATGCTGGTCAAGGGACACTTTGAGGAGTGTCACTGGGGTGAGGAAGGAAGGATCTGTCCCCTCCAGGGCAGGCAGCCGTAAGATCAGCTCAGCCATGGTGTAAGGCTGCACACTGAGAGGTTTGAGATACATCCTTTGCAGAGCAAAAATGTACCTGGTGGTGAAAGTAGGTTGCTGAATTGCTGCTGAATAGCTGCATAGCCAAGGTCAAGTAGTGCCATTCAAGATAGCTGCAGTTCCAGCTACCTTGAGCAAAAGCCTGTGCTGAGCAGCCTAAGCACAACATTGCTAAACTGATGTTTGCTGACAACATCAAGTAATTGGTTCCTTATCTAGATTGGAGCACTTGAATGGAGACCAACCCTCCCCTGGCTCCAACCTCCTTTCAGGGAGTTGTAGAGAGTGATGAGGTCTCCCCTGAGCCTCCTCTTCTCCAGCCTGAATACTCCCAGCTCCCTCAGCCTCTCCTCATAGGATCTGTGCTCGAGTCCCTTCACCAGCCTAGTTGCCCTCCTTTGGACCTGCTCCAGCACCTCAATCTCCTTCCTGATCTGAGGGGCCCAGAACTGGACACAGGACTCAAGATGTGGCCTCACCAGGGCTGAGTACAGGGGCAGAATCCCATCCCTGGACCTGCTGGCCACACTGTTCCTGATCCAGCCCAGGATGCCATTGGCCTTCTCAGCCACCCGGGCATACTGCTGGCTCATGTTCATCTTCCTGTCAATCCAGACTCCAAGGTCCCTCTCTGTCTGGCTGCTCAAAAGACCAAGTTGTTCCAGAGACAGGGATATAAAAACTATAGCTCTCTCCATGTCACTGGCTTGAAAGCAGGCCAGATTGGACCTAGCAGGAGCATGGATGGCTCACTTTAAGCAGTGGCACCCATGTGGAGTTACTTCTGTCACCTTCTCTAGAAGCCTGGGCTATGAGCTCAGTGAGACCTTGTTTCTTCACCCTGCAGCGAAACTCCTCAAATCTGGTCAGCCCTGTGGTCAGGATGGCATGGGGAACCTGCCCTGCCCTTTCCTTTTGTGCAACATATGAGTATAAATACAAGATGTTCATCTTCAGGGCAGCTATTAAAGATGGTAGTCATTTTTACAATAGTAAATTCTTATGCCACACCTGTGCCCTTAAGGCCTTAACCAAATGTAACTTAGATGATGATAATTAAAAACAGAAGGCTGTGACCCAGTAAAATCCATGAGTTTGGCAGGGACAGCAATGCTGAGGAAGAATGTATGCATTAAATATATAATAAATAGCATCAAGCTGTGCAAATTTAAAGGAAAGAGAATAATTTTGTGTAGATCAAAACAGCCCCAGGGCTGAAAACTGGTTTGTGCTCAGAGGTTGTGTCAGATTTTGTGCAGTGTAACCCCACTCCAAACTTTAGCTTTGGAGTAATCACTAAGTTCTGATGCTTTCTGTGCCAGTGAGAGCTCCCCAAGATATTGTGTTGTCTCTGTCTGTCCCCCTAAATTCGCCTTTTGTTTTTGCTTTCTGAGCTTCTTGCCACAGAGGCCTGGGTGTGAATCTTTATGTCTTCTAAGTAGCTCTTCCCACTTGTATTTTTCCTAAATATAGTTGAGATCTTTGCTCAGGGGGAAGTCAGACACTTTGGATTACTCTCGCATGGGGCATGGATATTTGGGATTGTGAACCTAGATCCCTGTGGAGGGATGCCCTGGTTCACCGGATGTGAATTCCATTTCAAGAACTAGGGTAAAAATTAACTATTCAGTTTCTAGGAATATGGGGCTGGGACCAGGATGAGCTGCCTGTCACTGGATAGAGGGGATAAACAGTATGAATCAACCTGGAAACAATTTCTATGGAAGAGTTTCTGAGAAAGTGATTTTCTGCTCTTGCTGGGAGGACGGGAATCGATGGGTAGTGAATGTGCATCCCAGCTTCTTGCCATGACTTTGTGATGCTCTGGCACAGACAAAGCAATCAGTGGAATGGTAACTCCTTCTCTGTACCCCAGCAGAATTTTACTGTGCCTATGTTGAAAGCTAAGCATGTCTGCTTCTGCATCTTAGTGCTTGTCCATGAAATTTTGGGATCTGTTCTTCTTCTCAGGGCCAGTGTGATCCAGCCCATCAGGATCTGTGTATGGGTCCATTTGAACTTCACTTACATTTCATAACATTTTTTCTTTTCATAACATTTTTTCATAACATGTTTTCTTTTCATATGCCCTAGGTGACTTTGGAGAAGGTGTTGGGGATAACTGTGTCAGGAGGCAGAGGATTAGCCTGCGACCCCAGAACTGGCCTCGTTGCTTATCCAGCAGGGTGAGTCACTAACCATGATCTTCAAAGCAGAGATAAACCAGGACTGTATCAACTTAAATTTGGTTCAAGCTATTTCCCCTATGTTTTTTTACAGGGAGGCTTTTTGCTGTTCTTTTAGCACTGGAGAATGATGAGAGTCATCACTGTGATTGGCAAGGGAGAGGGATTGCATTTTACCTGTCAGGTTTTAATGGGAGCCCTTTTAATGGAATTCTTCTCCTTCCTCTTGCTGTAAGATGGGTGCTAAATGTTTTCTGGGCTTTTTAACCATGCTCTGTAGTGTGGTGAACTGAAACAAAAACTCAATGTGATTCTCAAGCCAGTGAGTATCTAACAGAGCAGGTGATGCTTTCAGTGAATTGACAAAAGCCTTCTTGGATATGCCCTGCAATTCAGGACTTGCCCTGTTCCTCATCCAGACACCAAGAAAGATTTCAGGCTGACAGCCTCATGGATGTAGGTTCTCTGGAGTGCAGCACATCTATGGACTGTGGTATAAATCCAGATAGGGGTATCCAGGAGGCTTTGATGAACAGCAAAAGAGCTAAAGAGAGGGCAGCAGCCCTGGAGTGGTGGTTTGTGAGTTTCATATTAAGCAAAATCAAACATCTGGGTCCAGATCCTAATATTGTTGAAGGTAGAGCTCACTCAATGGACACACACCGATTAGAGAGCAGAGCATGTTGGTATTGTTGGGCTGTGGTATGAGATTTATCTTAAAGTATACAGCCCTCCCAAAAATTTTAAAGGGACTGTGAAGTGTTTGATTTTTTTCCTTTTATTTTTCCTTTGTGTCCAAGTGGAATTTCATGTCTTTTAATTTCTGCCAATTGCCTCTTTTTCTGTCAGTGGGTGGTTTGTTAAACTGCAGACAATTTGAGATCCAGGTCTGTGCTGCATTGCATCCATTATGCAGAAACTCCTTGCAGCCAAGCAAATACATTCCTGCATCTTTTCTGACAAGAATATACTCTTTTCTTGAAGAGGGCAAGGACATAGAGAAGATAACAAATGCAGTAAACAGCTGTTCTGGGCTCTTGCATAGCTAAAGATAGATTAGTTTTCTTAATAGCCATGTCCTCTGATGAGCTTGTGCATGCCTAACATTGATTTAATCAAGCATGAGATCACCTGGGGATTCTTTTGGGTAATTAAAAGGTTATGTCTTTCCTTTGGGCTTTACAGTGGAATTCCTGTTCTTACTTGTTGGTGGTAGCATCTCATGGCCTGGGCAGGAAACCTATGGAATACACCAGATGTGTGTTGTAGCAGTTTAATAACTTTTATGACTTGCTGAATTTCTGCCATGGCTGGGCTGTTCTGTGATGCTGTTATAATTTGCTGCAGCTAAGACATTCTCTAACAAAATTAGCATTAATGAAGGAGTCAAAGCATGAGAGGGATATTGATGCAGAGCTTACTAAGTTGATGCTAGTTCAGTTTGTTTGTTTGTTTGGTTTTTTTAATGTTTATTAATTTCTAGTTTATTTCTCTTGATTTGCAAGAATCCTGGCATTTCTGGTACTTTTCCTTTATGTTGTTTGTTTTTGTTTCTAATTGTTTAAATTTACTGGACACCAAAGCCTCTTACCTGAGACTTAATGTAGCAGATTGGGTATGGCTCATGCACAGGTGGTTCATGAGCCTGTAGGTTGGTCATCTTAGCTGTGCTCCAGGTATTCCAGTGATTTCCCCATCCCTTTTCTCATCTCCTGAGGTTTTGCAATCCTGACAAGCAGGTGCTTTGCTCCTCCAGTCTGTCCTTCCCCTAAAAGCTGAATTTACGTAATAACTCTGTATTTTCCTAAGAATACTTTCAACACACCTACATCCACTTGGCTGAGATCAGCACAGTTGCCCCAGGGAACTTGACTTCATCCACAACAGGCATACAAATATGAATGAGGGCTTGTACATGAGAAGTTCTGGAATTCTTCGAGCAGGATCTTAACTATGGTATCTGGTTTGCCTTGAGTAATTTAGGATTTTCTGGATTTTCTCTTTCCTGGAGTTACTCAGTCTCCTGAGAAGTTTCTGAATCTCTTGAAAGGAGTTCCCAACACAACCCAAGCTCCTTCCAATCCAGAGGGGTGCCAAAAAGCTGTGTTACAGGATTACTTCCTTTCCTTCTCACTGGCTTTTGAACCTTTTATCCTCTCTTCTTTGATCCTAGTGAGGCTTTCACTCCAGCAGCGTGTGACCTTGGCATCACTTTGGTGGGATGCTTGTGTCAGAGGGTTTCTTCATGTCTTCCATAAAGGCTAAAAAGGCACCAAGAGCTGCAGATATTCTCAACCACCACTTTCACAAAAGGCTGTTTGTTGTTTTGGGAGATAAGACAATGGAGGATAGAAAATTATATACTCTCTGAAGGTCTTCAAACTGGCCTACAGTTGCCTGTTCTTAAGATGGCAACTGAAATAAACCCAAAGTTGCCTAATTTCACCTCTGTTAGGGTCATGCAGTAACAAAGGGAATCTTTTGGGAGGAGCGAGGGGACAGAAATGTCCTGAATTTTTACTTCTTGTAGTGGCACCAATGCTCTGTCCTCCTTTTATTTTTTTCTCTTTGCTTTTTCTGTGCTCTTCTGTCTTTTTTTTTTTTTTTTCTTTTGGTAGCTAGTTGACGTTCTGTTTCCTAGGAACAAAAAGGCAAACAAAACTCAGAAAATCCTCTGAGAATGACTAGCATTAAAAAAGGGGAAAGAAAAGGGGGGGTTTTCTATCCACTTAAATTCTGCTCAAATAGCTTGAGTCAGTTTACCTGTTTTGGTGTTGTGTTTGCTGATGTTTTCTAAGCCTATAGGTTATTGTGACTGATTTATTTATTGTTTCTCTTTATTCTCTCCTTGGTTCTCAGTTGGTCATGAGAGCTCTTTGGGAACCTTGTCGTCGTGTGAGGTACTTGCCTGCTTGAGGGTTCAGCCTCTGCTTTTTCTTCCATAAGAGCAGGAAAATAGTAGCTTCATGCTGTTCAATGTGCAGTATCTTTTAAGCACTATTCTCTTCTGTTCTGGCAAGCTTAAGCATCTCTCTAGCCCTGCTCATCAATTCCCACCCCCTCTTAATACAAATCAGGGATTTTTTGCATTAGTTTTCTTTCTTGGGGAAGTTGGTATTTGCTACATAGCACATGTATCAGTTGATCAGTCTCAGCTTGCATATTCATCCTTCCCCTTCATCTCTCTATCAGCTCATTACATAAGTCAAATCCTGCTTAAGGCAGACATGGGTTTAATACAGGGAATCCTCTGAGATAAAGTGAAATGAGTTTCTTTGGGTTTCTCTCAGAAATTGCTGTAGCCATCACAAGACACAGCCCCTTGGCTAGCTCTATGTGTTCATGATACATTTGAAGAACAAATTATTCAGATTCCCCTGTATTCTGTACAATGCCCTTGTTTGTAGATGGGGAGGGAGAGACAATAAAAGAAAGTTTAGATAAAAGTTAAGATGATGAAATTTAAGATAAATCTATTAAGTGTTTTCTTCTGCTGCTTTTTGCCATGAGCTCTTGTTGAAGAGCTACACTTGTCTGATAGGACAGGTAATATTCAGAAGTCAGTAGTGGTGTGATGTGTTCAAAACCAGAAAACTGCACAGCTCTCTGGGTCAAATTTTATTTTGCTGCTACTGTGTGGTGCATATTGGCTGTCAGGGCAGCAGTTTCTTGTGTGCAGAAGAATCAAGCCAAGGTCTCTTCATTTCACTGTCTCCCCCTCTTCCACCCCTAATCTTTAGCTTCTTTGCAGTGCTGAGTGGAAGCCTCTTAATTTGTCTTAACTTCTGAGTTGTACCTCTCCTGGCTCCCTGGCCAAGTGTCCAGAGTTGTAAGGGTCAGGTTCTGCACAGGCTGGGCAGTGAACCACAGTTTGTGTCACAGCAAAGGCAGGAAGAGGAGGAGAGAGGGAAATGAGTGAATGGGTTTTAATCCAGCCAGGAGTCTGCTCAGCACATGTGGAGCTGTCTCACACAATTGAGGGGTAAATCCCATTGGAAACTGAGAGAGTGAGGATTTTTCCTTTCCAGAAGTGGTTGTTGGTTTGCTCCCAAATACCTCTTTAGATTTTGGTAAATAAGCTGCAAGGCTTCTAGCCTGTCCACATGTGGAGTCTCTTGGAAAGTTTAGTCATGATTTTCCATTATTATATACATAGATTGCTGCACAACAAAATGAATTATCAGTTTAGAATTATTTCCCTTTACCTTAAGCTGCATATAACCCACATCAGAAGAACAACATTTAGGATAAGCAGTGTGTAACTTGCCTTGCTCTTTCCTTCCTCTTTAAAGTGGAAGGTTTTGGTCAGTGGAGTACAGAAATTGCCAGAGGCAGCTCTGGTAGATGTGAACAAGACAAAGTGCTGTTCAGAACTGGTACCTTTGCAAGATTTATGACTATTGTGGCCAGATTGGAATTGATAACTACGTGCACAATGAAATCCTAATTTGTAAGATGGTAAGTATTCCTGCCTTATTTCAGAGCTTATTTTCTTAACTAATTGATCACTTTGCTCAGATGCCACAGTGGTTGATGCCTTTAGAAAACTGTAGATACCAGGAGCAGTCCTTTTCTTTACAGACCCAGGGTATCTTTGGGTACCTGTGCAGTTTGTGTGAAGCTCTGCTTTTCTGCCCCCGTACAGTTCTTCACTGATTTTTCCCTACCATAAATACCAATGCTATTGGGCTGTATCCCAAAAGCAGCTTGAATGGTTACAGGGACACTGAAATTCTCAAAGGGCTGTCCCGCCAGGTTTAAGTGTCCTGAAAGTGTCCCTAAAGGTGATGAAAAGTGGCCACGCCTTTCCCTCTCTTTACTTCCCCAGCAACAGCACATCTCTTGGAAAGAAACAAGGATATTTTGTTTAACTCTAAAATCTCCTGGAGGGAAAGGAGCAAATCTGCACTGATGCCTGAACGCCTGAAGTATGAAATACATCCTTTCACTCCTTGCTTTTATTACTGTGACAGGGAAGTGGGTTGATGAAGGCTGATGCAGTCCTAGTTTCTGGCAAGAGAGCAAACTCTTTGCGTTTGTGACAAGAGAATGGAGATCCTCTTTGCAAGACTGCTTTATTCTTAGGCCAAAGAATCCTGACTTTGATATTTCAATTTGCAGAGGTGGATTTAATGGGGCTCTGGCCTTTCTGCTGCTCTCTGTTGGCTGCTGGGCTATGAGATTCACTGGTAGCAATAGTGCAGCCTTGGAGCAATTGCTCTCTCCCCATCTTGGCAGCAGTTGGATCCAGCCCTGAATCCCCAGCATTCTACTCCAGACAGAAAAGACCCTTCCTAGTAGACCTGGTGCAGTATTAACTCATCTGAGCTATTTTCACATGGCTGTGCAGCTGGGCAAAAATATCTACATTTTTTCTTCCTTGGTCTCCCTTTTTTTTGAGCGATGGAGACTCTTCCATGTTGAATCCATGCCTCTGTAAGAAAACTCTACCTAAAACATAGAGTTTTTTGCTGGATGGTTGTGTATTGATCCAGTTCAGCTGTCATCTGACTTGGTTTGGCAGGAGAGGAGATGAAGAAGCAAATGAATCACCTGGAGCTGTGGCCAAACAAAACTCCCCTGGTTTAAGTCCTTAGCAGTATGGATACCAGCCTATAAGCTTGCCTTCCAGGCAGTTTCCATCAGCCAGACCCCAGGTGTGTGTGTATGGGATAATTAATGTTTAATTAATTTAAATGTCTAATTAATTTAAAATCTTTACAGGCAGCAAAGAGCTGAGGACATAACATTTTCTAGGGAGCTGCGAAGCTCCAGACCCGCAGGAAACCTGTTGCCCAGCAGAAAAGGGAGAAAAATAGGACAAAACCTCAAAATAGCTGGGTGGAAAAGCTGCTTATTAAACCAGAGGGAGAGTCTCTGCCAAAAGTGCTGTTGTCTGTGCTGAAGACTGCAGCATTAGAGTGATGTGAGATGGTTGGATGGCTGAGTGTAAGCCCTTGACCCCAAGAGCTCAGCTGCTGGCTGGGCAGGTGGCTAATGGCACCTTTGCCAGAAGGGGAGTAGGTTGAGGCTCTTGTGATGGACAGTGGGAATCTTGTGGGATGCTTGGCTTCAGTCCCCATGTGACTTTTTGTACCTTGTGTCACACTTGGTTTCAAAAAACTTGTCAGGGGAGTGCTGATGTTTGGTGTTGCCAGCTCCCTGTGAGCCAAGCTGCTGTTGTGATGTACATGGAGTTTCCGGTTACTTCTCCAGAGAGCCATATGTTAATCCAGCCTTCAAGTTACAAGGGGGTGTGCCACTGTTCTGTAGCCAGCTGCCACAGCCTGGGGACAAATAGAGATGCAATGTGACACTGTCCCACGGTTGCTATTTGAGGATCTGGCAGTAGTAATAGGTCTGATATGGCATCCTCCCTCAAGCTGCCAGGTACCAACGTGCCTGTTTATCCCCTGTCGTTCCACAGAAGCCTTGTGATGTGAGCCCTTACCCCAAACACTTCATTTATACACCCCATCCTATCCAGGGTGAAGATGTCTTCATCCTTCTGTGCTTCCTCCTTACTCTCAGGCACTGAGAAAGGGATGGACTCTTCCATAGGAGTGCTGCTGCATCCCAGGGTTGCTATAGAAACCCCCCAAAGCCAGGAGCAGCAATCTCTGCTTCCTCTAGCAGCCTTTCCAGGGGGAGGACCCACCCTGTTGATGGGCAGTACCTGCTCTCTGGGCTCAGGGATGGAGCAGAGGTGAAGTCTGCTAACCATTGGTAGCAGAGTTTGCTGCTGTTTAAAACAAACAACCCTCCCCCCCCCAGAAACCCCCCCCACAAACAAACAAACGAAAAATCCCAAACAATCCCCTAAAAGACACAACAGGGAGACTTGACCTGTTTAGATTGCCAGATGCTTTTTGACATTTAGATTGAATGGAGAATTTTTCAAGGGAATGGTAAATTTGCAACAAAACATTTTGGGAAATGTTTCACAAATTTGTTCACCAGCAATTCTGGGGAGAGAGGGAGTGGGAGCAAGTGCTTTTCCCCAGAAAGAACTGCCTGAGAACATCTCCTGGGGATGTGGGCAGCCCTGCTTTGAGTTAAGCAGTAAAAATAGGTTCAGTTCAGAGATGAGTTGGTAACTCTGTTCCTCCTTTAAAATTATAGGGTTGGAGGCAGGAAAATCCTGGAATTGTTTGTGTTGGAAAAGACCTTTAACAGTCATCTAGTCCAACCCCTCTGCAGTGATCAGGGACATCTTCAACTAGATCAAGATCTTCAGAACCCTGTTCAACCTGACCTTAAATTTTCCCTAGTAGGAGGCATCTACTACATCCTTGGACAACCTGTTCCAGTATTTCACCACCCTCATTGGCAGAAAATTCTTTCTTGTATCTAGCCTAAATGTACCCTTTTTTCAGTTTAAAATCATTACCCCTTGTCCTATAGCAGCCAGACTTCCTAAAGGAAGAAAGATGGTTTATCCCTATCTTACAGGCCCTCTTTAAGTACTGGTAAAACCACAATAAGGTTTTGTTGGAGGCTGAACAACCCCAGCTCTCTCAGCCTGTCTTCAAAGGAGAGGTATTCCATCTCTCTCATCATTTTTGTTGCCTTCCTCTGGCCCTGCTCCAACAGGTCCATGTCTTTCCTGTACTGAGGACTGGATGCAGTATTCCAGGTGGGATCTCACCAGAAGCATATTGGTTTGTATTTCTTCTGGATTTGAGATGATGGAGTTTTTTTAAAGGAAAGGAAGACTTCCCTGAAAAAAGCCAGCAATGGGGAAAAAGCAATGTATTGTAGAGCATAGAGACCTGAGACTTTTTTTCTCTATTTTCAGTCTAGGAAAACAATTTTGCTTCTCCCAGCTTGCATGTTTTTCTAAAAATTAAAGTAACGGCTTTCTATTTTCTCCCTTATGGAGCTGCAGATAATAGGAGCTGGTTATTAAATGGATGACTTAAAAAAAAAATAAATAAACCAGAGCAAACAAAAAAAAGGCTTTAGGAGTGTTCTCTTGTTCACAGCAATCCTTACTCTTGCTAGTTTGGGTGTGCTTCTCCCAGCATCACCCACCAGCCAGCCCTCAAGGTGGTACAGCCCATACAGAGCCACCAGTGTGCTGCTACTGGTGACCTCCCAGCTCCTTTCACAGGACATGAGCTCAGGTGACATCGTGGTAGGGGCATGTACAGAAAGTTGAGGACGTGATTAAGGCAAAGAATGCTGAATACTGCTGACTGCACTGTCTCTGTCTCTGCCTTTGTACCTGTTTGTACACTGTTTCCAGTGCTGAGCAAGCCCATTTCTTGGCAGAAAGAGTAGAGTAGGAATAGTGAAAAGAAATGCTCTCAGAATGATTTTGTAGGAGGAGATTGGATGGAGATTGCATAGGCATCTTTGCAGTGGTGTATTTTTCTTTTTCTTTTTCTTTTTTTTTAACAGCAGAGTGTTTTCACCTGCAATGTCTTTGATTACTTCAAAGAAATAAAATAAGTAAAGGCTTTTCTTGTCCCACCCCTCTTCCATTCTATATACTCTTGCACTCTGACCTCTCAGTACCATGGCATGGCACACAGTTGTGTTATGTATGAGCAAATTTGTGCTTAAATTTGGGATAATTTGTACTGTAAGGATGAATTGCAGGACCCCTATTCTGGGCCAGAGGTTTCCTAGCCTGCAGTGTGTGTGTGGGCAGCATGAATGTGCTCTCAGCTCCAGTGATGGAAATCCTGGAGAGGGCATTTCTTTCTCTGCATGATGCTGCAGTGGTGGGAGTGAGCTGTAAATCAAATTTGGTAGTGTGGGTAGGGCAAGTTTAGGGAGGCAGCTTCAGTCCTGCATACAACTGGTGTGGCAGGTCCAGGCACTGCCTGTGTGCCCTCTGTGTTTGGGTTCCAGGAGTAATCACTGAACACTCAAGAAATTTTATGTTACAGTGTAGATTCGTGCTGTTGCCAAAAATGTTAGTGGTGAAGAAAGTGAGAACAGGGAAATGGGGATGCTTTCATAAAGCTGCAATAAATATTCTTGTGACAAATTAAAAAACACTTAGCTACCCTTGAAGCTTCCCTGCGCTGGGTTCCTGAGGATGCAAGCAGGGAAGGATGGGGCTTCTTGGAGAAGTCCTGGGAGTTTGCTGTTGTTTGGATTGCCTGACAAACCATATTAAGGAGAACTATATAGGAAATGCTTGTTACTGCTTCTATCCTAGTTCCAGGGCAAATATTCCAGTTCCCTTCATGGGAGAGTGTTATCATGCCTTTCAGAATAGCTACAATCATTGCTGTTTTAATTATTATATTGGTCATATCTGACTTTTACTTGCCTTATTAAGAGAAATGCTGACTCAATCTTTTTTCTGTGCCAGTTGTACTGCTTTGATTTTTTAAATTGGGAGGAAAGCTAGAAAGAAATGATCCCATGGAGATGGTTCGTTTGTTACTGTGCTTTGATCTTCCTAACCAGCCTATGAACCAAAGGGAAGTTGTTATTTAAAAAATAAAAATAAAAAAAACCAAAAGAAAGCAGTCCCATGGTGAGGGTCATTTGCAGTTTATGTGTGAAGAAACTGCAGTAAGGGGGTAAGCAAATCTGCTTTATTTAATAACAGAGCTAAACTGGCTGGTAGAGCTCTGAAAGTGGGAAGCTTTGAGAGGTTTGGAAAGCTATTGCATGCTGGTGGAATGGGGAAGAGTGGTTGCAGAGCTCACACTGCCTCAGCTATTTTGGAACATGTAGGGCTTTTTCTCAGCTTGAAGCTCTGCAACCCCCTGAGCTTTGCCCTTTGGCTGAGAAAGCAGAGGGATGGCACAGAGCAGGAGTGCCCAAAAGCCTGTAACTGCAGGTAGCAACCTGCTCTCTTCTCTACCTGCTCTGTATCTCTCCAGCAATTCTACCTCCTAGCAACCCCTGCCTTGGTGCAGCAACAAGAATTGTTCCTGAGCCAAGTCCTGAGCTTGCATAAGAGCAAGGAGGGGGGGAAGGGGGACTGAATAGCAAAGTCTGGGCTGAAAATGAGATACCAGCTGCCTCAGCTGAGCTCCACCCTTTCTAAGAGTCTCAAAACAGGCACTGCGTCTCCTGGCAACCTTGATACAAATCACAGAATTTCGTTTAAAAGAAGTACAAAGAGTCCAAAGGACATAGCCCATCACCAGGTGTGAAAAAAGGGGAGTTCGTCCTTCTCCCCTACCTTGGTCGATCTGACACTTGAGATGTCTCCAGTTTCACTCAGAAGGGCAACAAGTTAAAGGTGAATGAGCATCATGTCAGGCTAGCTAAGGAGTGCTGAGAAGCAGTGTATTTTGTTTATGTTAAACGTGCCCAGAAGTGTTCTGATTATTGCTTAGGAATCAGATGCAGGACTTGCCATTCCCTGCTGGAAGCCATTCCCTGCTACCTGCACACACCTGCCCTGGTGCCTGTTCAGAACCTGGTTCTTTCTGCTGGCACTCAGGGACTGACACAGCTGAGAAGAGCCACTCTGCTTTTCAAGTGTTCCCCTAATGCTTCTTGGATTCTTAACCTGCTCACATTTCTTTGTGACAAGGGACGTAGATAGATGAGAAAGAAAAACTGAGTTTTAACATGATTGCTTCTCCTTCCAGGAAAGCTCTTTTCAGGTCTCTTGGCAACTGATGCTCATTAGCTGCTCTGAAGAAAATTTTAGCACAGTTGAAATGCTCTATATTATGTTGAGATACAGGCAAGGCAGATGTAAATGTTCATCTTCCATTACAGCTTGAGTTGTCACAAGGCTCCTAAAAAGGTAACACGGGCAGAATTGAATTGTGCCAATCTGGCACAAGCCTCAGCTGTTCCTTCTCTGAGAAGCAGCAGGGCTTGGCCAGGGATCCTTGCAAGGGCTCTGGGAATTTGGGCCCAGGACCTGCAGCAGGCTTCATGTAGGTTGTGGCACGGAGAGCAACTGGGGGAGAAGCTTGCTCCCCCCTGCCCCTGCTTCCAGCATCCACCAGCCTGACCTCACAGGGCTTCAAATCAGCAGGGTTGGCAGGAGCCTTTAGTGCCTTTTGCTGGCTCTGGCAGCCTCCTGCCCAAGGCAGATGGGAGCTTGGCCCAGGACTAGAGGACCTGAAAACAACTGAGCATTTCAGCGAGTGATTCTTTAACTCCTTGCTTTTGAAGAAGCAGGTTTGGACCTTTTTTTTTTAATTTTTTTTTTTTTTTTTTTTTGTCTGTGATGCTCTTCAGAGATATGGCAAGGATGATTCTTGCTGAAGCATTCAAG
Organism: Calypte anna; assembly: GCF_003957555.1. NCBI lineage: Eukaryota > Metazoa > Chordata > Aves > Apodiformes > Trochilidae > Calypte > Calypte anna. The sequence continues at coordinate 5,666,670 of NC_044251.1, forward strand.
AGGAAAAGCTGCTCCAGTTTCTCTGCCTCAGTGGGGACTTTTCTGTCTGCCCTGGAACACAGGACAGATCAATGCTGGGTGCTGGGGAGGACTGCCCATTACCTTCCCCCTGCCCCGTGGCGATTCTCCCCAGGGAGATGGTGGTGGGGAGGGGGCTGGGAGACAGAGCTGCCTCAGTCTGCTTCTTTCTGATGGTTAATTAGATGGGAAAAGGGAGGGAGTTAAATGGTATTACTTTTATTTTTGTTCCTTTGATTGATGCCAGTTTAATATTGACTCCCAGGCTTGAACAATTACACTGAACAATCAAAGCCCTGAGGCATTTGTGGTGAACTGCCATGTTCATCTGTCCTGGATGATTAATTTGATGTATGGATCTTTCCTTGCTCCCAAGCTGCTCAGGCACAATGAGGGAATAGTTTGGCTGCATTTGCTGCTTGAAGCAGAGGTGTTGGCCAATGCTTTCAAGTGGGGTATGTTTTTCCTTTGGGATTTGATTTTAAAGGAAGACACTTATTCAACTTTTGAGGCTTTGTGGTGTGGTGTGGAGAACTCTTGCAAAGTTTGTCCAGGCCTGAAGTGTAGAGCCAGATGTTCCTATGTAAGCCCAACTGGGTCTGCACATCTCTCTGAGGAGCTTCTTGTATCCAGGAGGGATAAAAGAGAGAGCTCCCATTTTTTCTCATTACACCATTGGGCTGGGGAGCTGAATTTGCTCAGCTCTTGATGGCAGATTGTGTTTGGCAGGAACTTTACCATAAACTTTGCTTCTTTTTATTCTTTTTATCTCGTTCTTACCTTTCTTCAGAACTGCTATTATCTTGGGGCTTAATTTTATTTATTTATTTATTTATTACCTTAATCTTGTCTTTCATTGCTTCCCCTTCCCCTAGGTCTGTGCATTTTCTGTTCTCTGGAGCACTCCTCCTTGGGCTTTGTTATACCCAGTGTTGTTATGGGCAAAGAGGAAGCACGTTCTTACAGGCCATGTGCATGTATAAATCAAAGAAGGCAATAATTTGTTGTTATTATAACTAACTCTTTACACTATAATGCAAATTATTACAGAAAAGAATAACATTGCATTAAAATATATCTCTATCAAAAAAGTCTCAATAGATGTGATTATGCAACTAAAATGGTAGCACATTTCTTTGCTTCTGTTTATTTTTCCTGGTATTATGTGTTGCTCCTCTGGATCTTAAAGTCAATTGTTGCAGGGTAACACCATAAATCTTCAACCTTTTTTAGTTGAAGGCTTGTAGCATTCTCCTTCACTGGGAGGAGTGTGATGTTGCTGGATTCTTCCTCAGTCCAGCATGATTTTTTTAATATGTTTGCTAACACACTTTCACACCTTCCTTAGTTGGTCTACAGCTCCATGGTGCTTCTTTCACTTATGTTAGATACTATTTTTTTTCTTTGTTACTCCCAAAGCACATTTTGCTCAGCTCCAGGTTTGTATTTCTTTAACTGCCCGTGGTTGAGCTGTTCACAGCCATGGAGTCCCTGCTGCCAAGCATGTTCCTCACATCTTACCATCCCATGCCTGTACTCCTCTGCTCTACATCTGCTCATCTCCACTTCTCAAGGCTTCTGCTATCATCCCATGCCTGTGTTTCCATCCATTACACCATCATGTTAGTTGTAAATAGCTCAGTCGTCATGAAATACCTGCTTGTTACTGTTACTGCTGTAAAACTGTGGTTGTATCACACAAAGATAAACAGAAGTAAAATAAATTAATCCTTGAGACCTGGTCAGTTAAGAAGTATTGCAGATCAGCCAAGCCAAAGAGAGCTACAGGCAGGTCAAGAGAAGTTCAGAGTGAGCAAGCCCAGGAAGCCCAAGGCCTTTCAGAGGCAGTATAAAGCTTATGGGCAGTTGCTGAGAATGGCAAATGTGGGGCTGTTAGCCAGATGCTGATGGAAGAGACTGGCTCCTGAGAGCAAGCAGAGGGGTGGAGCTCAACTGAGGAGCAGGAGATCCTTGAAGCAGGTGTCCTGGCTGCTCTCGCAGGATGGAGAGTTGTTCTCTTCTACTTGTTGACATGCCTGTGACAGCTGTAACTTTGGGAGGGAATCTCTGCATATAGAAAAAAAGTCCTTTCTCCATAATTAACATGGGAAGCTGTGATTCTGTAGCATCCATCCATCATGTAGCATCCAAAAAATTGCATTCTCTGTTTTGATGCAGAGCTCTTCAGGTTTTCCTTTCCAGCTGTTTGTTTCATCCCTCTTGGTCGCACTTGGAACCATCCAGGTTCTGCTCAATTTCTCCCATTTTCTACTGATTCTGAGACTCTCCTGTCTGACTGATCAGCACATTTTCTTGTCATGAACTGTCTCAGTCATCCTTTTATTCCTCCAGCCTTCTTATCATCAGCTGCCCATTGCTCTGGCCCTTAGGGCTGCTGCTCATTTGCAGTGTTCAGACAGTGGTTGCCAAGACTGCTGAAATTAAGAGCAGCCCTGCAACTCCTGCTCCCAGCCCAGATGACTTAATACTTCATGTAGATGTAATTGCTGGCATTGCTTCCCTACCCATAGGGAAGTGAGTGGGATTGGAGAAAGGGAGGGAGAAATGTGGACTCTGTGTATGTGAGTGTTACAATCAGCCATAAGCCTTATGTGTCCTTGTGTCTCTTTATATACTACATACACATATAAATATATATATATATATGTGTGTGTGTGTGCATGTGTTTGTCATCAGTGCCATATGTCCTTTGAAGCTTGTCAGACATGCAAGCTGATGGGCAATAAAGTGCATGGATGTGCAGCTGCCACTTTGCATGGCTTGGTTGTTCCACCTCCCTTTGCTACAGGCTGGAGGAGAGATGGGATATTCTGCAAGGCAGGTGAGATGGCCTGTCAGGGTTTCACTCCTGGTTCCTACTCCATGAGTTGGTTGTTTTTATTTTTTTTTCCTTTTCTGGCTTTGGAGTGTCAAAGGGAATTGGAATGTTTTGAAGATGAAGTGCCTGCTGAATCACTGGTGACTGGGCAGCCATGAGCCATAACAATTAACTGGAATAATTTTCATCTTCCTTGCAACTGTAATGATTCCCAGTTGGTAAGATGTTTTAAATTCCATGGCTTTCCTCTGAGCCAGTTTCTCCCTTCTGCTTTCCCCACAGGCTTGTCTTGCCCAGGTCTTTCACAATTTCTGTCTGGCTTAGCTCTTTGCCTCCCAGGAAAGGTGCCTCCCTATTGTGCAGCTCTGTGCAAGGCCATCACTCAGAATCCTGAGGGCACTGCTGCTCAGTCTCTGGCTCCAGCGTGGCTGCTGTGTAAGTTGTGTCCAGCTCACCCTGTGGGAGACAGGACCTGGGCTGTCCTTTGCCCCTGCATCCATTTCATGTGAAGCCTGGAGTCTACGTTTGTTTTCCTGATTTCATCACTCTGCCTTGTGTTTGGCCAGTGTCAGAAGAGTTGCTGGTTTAAAAACTTCTCTTCTGCCCCTTCAAAAGAGACCTTGAAATAATCTGGTGTTGGAGGTTTCTGTGCTAAGGGGGAGTTTTCCATGTGTGGTAGTTCCAGGGAGCCAAGGATATGTTGCAGGAAGATCACCAGGATCTGCTGGAATTCACTGGAATCTTTTAACTGGAAGCCATCAGCACCTTCCCCCTGGTGGGAGGCAAGGAGGAGGAGTCCTTCAAAGTTTCTCCTCAAAGTTCCTGGCCAAACTTTCAGCTTACAGCCTCAGTGGTATCTATTTGTGTGCAAGAAAAGAAGTCTGGATTGCCCATTGCACAGTCACAATCTCTGCTCTGTGTTGGAGCCTTCAACCCATTCATGTGTTGGGGTTTGTAACATCTTTTTGAAGAGTTTTTGCTCTTCAAAAACTCTTCAAAAAACTTTTGGCTGTCTTTTGAGACCTGGGCATCTCTCCCATCTGCAGCTTGAGGTCAGAGATGCTGATGGCTGTTTTAAAAATATAGCCTGGCAAGTGTAAAGGGGCTGTTGAGAGCTGCTAGTGGGAACTGCTGGCTGGGCATGGCAGGAGTTTCTTTCTGTTGGCCCCGTGAAGGGCAGGAGCTGAGGAGGAATTTCTTGGCCACTCAGCCCTCTCTCTTCATCTGCAGCAAGCAGATGTGTAGAGAGGCACAAACCATGGTGGAAGCAGCAGGTCATGAGGATCTTTACCAGATGCTCCTCTTTACCAGGTAGTGGGGAGTGCAGTTGCCTGTTTTTCTGGATACCACCAGGTCACACAGTTGGGCTTTAGGCTGTGGAGAGTTGGGCATTTTGAGGCTCCCATGTTTGGGGATGTAGTATCGTGTAGCACATTGCATCATGTGCTCTTTGGTTTGCTCTTCTGTCTTGGGCTATTGAAAGTTGAATGAGAAGGGAGTTGTCACCCTCCCTCATCTGAGGAGAGTAATTGGAACACTATCCTGGAGTTATGCAAAGCAAATGACACCAGGCAGAGACAGAGAGAGGCTGCTTGGCTTTTGGTCTCACTTGCTAACAGTATGGGACACGCCTGCCCAGTGCCGTGGGCAATGTGAATTCCACAGTCTGAAGGGGTGGTGGGAACAAAGGTGGTGGGGTGCCACTGTCCCTTTGGGGGTTATGTCTACAAATCCTTGTCAGTTCTGCTCTGCCTTCTTGTAGACTCAACTTAATTACTTCTTGTATGTGGGTGCCCACTGTCTGAAGATGTATGTCTGAATGTCAGATGGAGGCTTGACAAATAGTCTGAACAAGTATCTCCAAAATCTGCCCTCTTCCTTCCTAGGCCTGGGCGTTTGGAGGTAAGATATTCGACTTTTGGGCTGGTCTGGCCATTCTTCTTGTGTTTTGGGGAGCAGAGCCTGTTCTGGGGTGCCACACAGCCTTTTAAACAGACCAAACATGTCCCCTGGTTGGCACTCAGAAATTCCTACTCTCTTGTCCTAGTGGCACACTAAATGCATTGATCACTTTCTTTTCCACAGTGGGTTTCTTGTTCAGCCCTTGCAGCTTTTTGTTACCTTGTGCTGGTTTCTGAAGCATGAATTCAGCTGCATCTCTCAGGCTTCCATTCTTCTAGTTCTCTTGCTCATGGTTTGGTGCAGGGACCTCAAGTAATTTCTGCCCGTTTCCTAACCTCCCAACAGATACATCTTGCTTTTCAGCATGCATTTAATTAATACAGCTTGCATGGAAATACCTTTTCAGCTCCTTGTCAGTGTGCACATCCTCTGTCAGCTCTGTTAACCCCCTCCCAGTACTGACCATGAATTAAAGAAGCTTTTTGGCAGGAAGGGTTGCCACAGAGAAAATTAAACCAGCTTTTGTAGACACTGCTCCACTCTGATCAAGCTTCCCTTGGCAACCAGTGCAGTATAAAAAGATTTTGTTCTTATCAATGTCTTTTTTCTTTTTTCATGCATTTAATGCGTAGGAAGCTATTGCACTCTCATTTGAATAGCTTTGGTTGGGGAGAAGAGTATGAGCCAGAAACTGAGAAATGGACCCAGTTTTGATGTGATGGGACTATTTGCTCTTTTCATTTCTTCTTGCAGCACCATGAAAGGAATATATTGTGGGGGAAAAAAAGAAAGCCAATGTTTGTTTTGATGTCTCAATGGAGGGTTTTTTTCCTTCCATACAGCATCCTCTTTAATAGCATAGGCTGTATGTATTTAGCAGAGGAGGACTTCACCCAAAAACTCTGCCTCCAGTCATCTCTCCCACAAGATAGGGCAATGCTGAGTTGATGGATAACTTGGGAAGGAATGTTATCACAGGCTTCTAATTTTCCCAGGCTCCCTGGAGTATGGTGTGGCAAGAAAAGAGCAAAACTGAAATCTGCATTTTATTTGCTTAATGAAGAAGGGTGAGGAAGGACATGGCTGGAGGAATGCAGCTGAGACTAGAGGGATGTGCAGGGAAATAGGAGGACAATGGAAAGGGTAAAATGCCCAGTAACTGGGATTTTGGTAAGAGCAGGAGGGAAGCCAGTTAGGATTAAAGGCAGAAGTAAAGGTGGGGGGAGGTACATGGAGTGGCCCATGCTGCTGATTCAGTGAGTCAGATACTTTGCGTAAATGTGATACTGACGTCCAATTTCTCTCCATTCCTGCTCCTATATTTAGCTTAGGGAAATTGATTCTTTTTTATATTTTTTCCCCTCTTGCTGGAGGCAATGGAAACTGCTGCAACACTCCCTTCATCCTCACCCCCTCCTCCTATCCCCTTGAAACAACACCAGCTTTTTATCTACATATATGGTGCACACTTGTGCATGTGTAAGATAGGGCTGTACTCTCATGGAGGCTTGGAAATCTCTGCAAGGAACCTTTCACCACTTTCTTCTTGGCTGTGGACAGAGCTCAGGTTGTCTGCAGAACCCTTTGACATGGCTGTGAGAGCTGATTCTGTCCTTCCTTTGTGTTTGAGGTGACCTGAATGTCCCATAAGAAAGAGGAGAACTGGGAGAGATTCCACAGCCAAGCTGTTTATAAAAACTGCTTGCATCAGCAAGGTGTACTTAAAGTTTGTGGGGTGGCATTACAGACCTAGAAATAATACCTTTAAATATGTGTGCCATTGCCAACAGCCTCTGTAGGAACCAGCATGCAAAGAGGACACTTGATCTCAGCTGACTGATAGATGGTTTGGACAGCAGTAATCCATACAGCAGTGAATAGTTTCTATAAACATCTTGGAAATCAGAATATACCTGTGGCTTTTAAAGGTGATCATCGAGCAGCACCCACAGGTGCAGAGTTTGTAGGGTTCGTGCTGAAACAAGGGTGCCAACAGTGTCAGTCTGGTGTGCACCAGGCTCAGTGTTTCTCATGTGGGGTGCTTTTGGAGCTAGTTTTAGTTTGCATGTTGGCCCAAGCATTTAAAAAGTTCCCTTCAGACAAAGGTCTCTTGAGGACTTGAATTTGTTTTGACAGCTTCAGTTTGGGAAAAGTGTGGAGCAGGTGGAAAATGTGATGTTACGCTTAGAGAAGTGCTGGTTTGGAGTGCTTGGCCTGCTTTACATCCCCAATTGTCAACCAGGAACAAAAAAGATCAGAGCTCTCTTCCCTTGCATCCTTCCCATCCCTCTGGCTGCAAAATGCTGAATGCTGCCTTATAAAGGAGCAGACAAAGGTGGAGGGTGGAGAGATGGCTTTATGCTTTTACACTATTAATTTTCCATGGTAATTATTTCTATTATTTTAACTGCTCTCAGTGTAAAGCTAGCATAAAGGGAAGGAAATAGATACTTGGAGTGTCCTGAGGGCTTTGTAGCCTTACTGGGCTTGGAGGCAGTGTGGAGTAGGTGGGTGAGCAGTCTGAACACTCAGTGTCTTCAGTCTCTTTAATCTGCTAGACCAATTTCCTGCCCTAAACCGGAACATGCCCAGAGTATTAATGAGCTGTGAGCCACCTGGTTTGGGGAACCACTTCAGCTTCTGCTGGCTGCAGGGAGGTGGAGGGAGCTGCTCTGGAGCCACACTAAGATGAGCTGGAAGTGTCTGAGCAGGCAACTCAGGCCTCCTTGAACACTCAGAAGAGTTTAAAGAGCTAGAAATGGTTGATTTCTGTGCTCTCTAGGATGGAGTGGAGTAGGCCCCCCCCCAAATATTTTGCTAGGGAGACAGTTTTCAATGTTGGGTGCTGTGGACTCCTCAAACAATATCTGTGTCCTGCTGTAAGATTGTAGTATGTGGGCTGCCACCTTGCTAAATAAGGTGTCCTTGGGAGTTGTCTGGAATTTTCCTTGCCTTTGTGTATGGCAGACAGCAGAGTAATGGTGGAAAATCATAATGGGACAGCATAGCAGTGGGGTAGCTTTGGTTGGGTTGCAGCTAGTTTAAGAAAGCAAGTTTAAAAGGCTTATTTATCCTGAATAAATGACTTTTTTGGTACAGAAGGTCATAACCAAAGAGCAAATTATGTTAGTTATTAGCTTACAGCTCACCATAACTATCTTCAATCTAGTTTCCCCAAGTCTGAGTTAAAATGATGTTTTTGTGGCATAAATCAATGCTTGCTGACTAGTAAGGAGATACTGTGATTTATTTTTCCTCCCTCCCGAGAGATTTTATTAATTATGGGTCCATCTCAGTGAATCAAGCATAGGGTTGTTCTTAAGACTAAGTTAAAATATCCATGTTTGTGATCCCTGTTCTGGCACTGGAAGCCATGGGATTCTTGGAGCAGTTTGGGAATTGGCCTCGGTGTGTGAGCTGGGCAGCTCTTACTTTCACTGGAGGGTCTTGACTTGGCCAAGGGTTGGGAAGAGAGGAGGAAGCCTGCTGGCAGCCAGCCTGCTCCTGAGTGCAACTGACCTAAAATTCTTGATTGTAAGTTGCCAAAGGCTCTGTCATGGAAGTTAATAATGACAAAGTCCTGTACCCTTGTGGTTCACTATACTATTCCAGGAAGTGGTTTGTTTTCTTGCCTGGCTTCGAGACCGTGGTTTGTTTTTTGCATCTTTCCTGTGTTTTTAGACTGTGTTCAGGTCTCTGAAGTCTTGTTTTTCTGCAGAGTTTCTCACAATAGAAGAGAAACTTAAATTTAAGAGCTGCTTAGGAAAATCTTTGCCAGGATTTGATGTCATTCTGTTATTATTTCTGGTTTTTTTTAAGCTTATTTTGAGCACAATTCATCCCTGTCGTAAGTCAGCAGGATTTTGGTCCATTAACCCTATCCAACTCCACATATTGGGGTTTTGCTTTGCTTTTATAATTAGCTGAAGGCTTGGGATTAGATAGATTTTCACATCTGCTAACTTCCTGTTTCATATCTTATGATTTGTGAGGCTTAACCTCTTCTAACTTGTTAATGGATCACAGACCACCTGCTTCTTTACAGTAATCCCTCAGAAATATATATCATATCTTTGACTTGAAACTCTCAGCATTGGTTCCCCAGGGCAAAAAGCACGGAAGGATCAATCCTAGTCAGAAAAAACTGCTTTTTTATATTTTCCCTGCTCTTCCACAAGGTTACCTCTCCAGTCATGGCTGCCTGCCTCAATTATACAGAAATTTTGGTGCCTTTTTTGCCTTCTGGGTAGGGCATGGGTGGAGAAGAGGGTGTTGAGTGGCACAGGTGGAGAGGAATAGTCTAATGTGAGGGGACAGGTTTACCTTGTGAGTTGTTGGTGCTTTGGGGGTTGAAGTTTTGGTCCCCTCTGAAGGTGTCTGCTTTGCCTTAGCAATGTTCATGGTGTGTGACAGCTTCAGCCAGGGACCCTGAGCTGGAGGTCTTGGTGCCTCAGGCCTCCTTCCTGCTATCATTCCCATTTCAGAATTTACACTCCTTCTGTCAAGATAGCCCAGTCAGACGAAGGGGAATATCAGCTGCCTGGGCAAGGCCAGGAGATGTCAGAGACATTGCACATTGCATTGTGAGCAGCACAGTGCCACGGGTGCTGGGTGCTGGGCACCAGCGTGCAGCACCCATCTGCAAACCCCAGGGAGGTGCTGCTGTAGGTTTCTGTGCTGCCCTGGATTGGGCCTTCCTGCTTGGATGCTTCAGGCAAACTCTTATATTTCTCTGTCCTGGGTGTTTCTCCCCCTAGCCCGGGCAAGCCCCAGGGTGATGGTGATGTGGGTGAAGTCCTCTGGCTGCACCATCCATCCCAAGGTGCTCCCCTGGCACAGAGGGAAAGAGGAGTGGGGGCTCTGCAGGTGCTGGCAGTGTGTGCTGGCAGAGAGACAGGCAAAACCATGACTTGTATGTCAGAGATGGAAGTGAGAGATAGGGCACAAGGTCACAAGAGCAATCACTGTTCTAACTCCTTTTATTCACTCCTTTTATTTATTATTAGGAGGGAGCAGTAAGGGCCATGTGTTTTCTGTTACTGGTTGTTACTGTGCTCTGCCATGAGACAAATGTGGTTATGTGAGGATTTCAAAATTGTGTGTAGGGTGTTTGTGGAGAGTGGAGAAGGCTCCAGTACCTGGGACTGCCCCATGCTGGTTGTGATGTGCTATGGGCCAAGTCAGTGAGGAGATGGGGCTTCTCCTTCCCTCCCCCTTCAGTCAAGGTTTTGCTTCCAGTAAATGTGGTTATGTGAGGATTTCAAAATTGTGTGTAGGGTGTTTGTGGAGAGTGGGGGAGGGTCCACTATCTGGGACTGCCCCATGCTGGTTGTGATGGGCTGAGGCACCAAGGCAACGTGCTATGTGCCAAATCAGTGAGGAAATGGGGCTTCTCCTTCCCTCCCCCTTCAGTCCATGTTTTGCTTCCAGTGGAGGTGATTATTACTCCTTACCAGGAGTTTGCTACTGCTTGCTTTTGCAGTTCATCTTGCTGAGATTTCTGTAAGGCCCCTGAGTAAGTTGTCTGTTCAGTTTATTCACTATAATGTCCATGAGGTCAAGAGTTTTTGGCATCATCTGTCTCACTGCTCAACTGGCTGGCCAATTCTTGTGCTATTCTCAACAGGTTCTCTCCTGTCTCATCTTATGGCCAGACACAGAAACATAGCCCAGCTACCTCCCCTTCTTTTCATCCCCTGAGAGCTTTTCTGAAAGATCCCATCTTTCCTTTTTCCTGACCTTTTTACACCATTCTAGTTGGTTTGGTTGTCACTGGTTTGGTGCCCAGTATCTGGTGTCACTTTTATGTCAGAAAGCATATGTCTTAGGGCTGTTGCACAAACTTTCATGCTTAACCTTTCTGTTCAGCTTGAGCAATCAGAGACTCAGGGCTCCCACATGCTGGAAAGGTAATTCTATATGATACTAGCACGTGGTAATCCTCAACAAGGGAGGGACTTGTGGTTTCCCTCTAGGCTGCTCTAGCCCTTTGTGATTTCCAGTTAATCCCAGTTCAGCCTCTAAGGTTAGGGGATGAAACACCTTTTTGGAGTTGCTTTTGCTACATCCCTGTGGTTTTCTTTCTACACATGGTCATGCCAACTCTTTTTGTTCTTCTGTTTCCTCCATCTAGGTGTGTTGTTGTGCTGTTCAACCCTAGAAAAAATAAGCAACACCATATTCTAAACAGTTCCAGGTGAGTGAAGCTTTTAGCTGGGCTTACTTTCTGTGGGAAGTGAATATCAAAGTTTTTATCACTTGAGTGTGAAATGCAGGAGCTGCTGATGCTGCAGACTAAGTCCTTTCAATGAGAGTTGCCCTGGGGAGGGGCTGCTGCTGGTTTAATTCTGTTCCTTGCAATATGAGGGGCTTTTTGCACCACCTCATAAACATTGTGGTCCCATGAGGAACTGCTGACAGACATGACATGGGGGACATCTTACCACAGCTCTCTCCACCTGAAACTATGACTTCATTTCTCAAATCAGCACTAGGATCTGGTCCTGCATCTGCAATAAAGGCACCAGAATGAACCTTAACTTTGGTACTGAAGGGGAGTCTTAGGCTGCAGGGAATCCCCATGACAAGTGTCAGACCTCTGGTAAAGCAAAACCATTGTATCACATTCTTCTGTTTGATATCAGCTTCCTCCCAGTTCATCCCAACCTACTTCCTAGTCATGACATATTGGAATGGTATCACAAATGTTTCTCAATGTCATTTTCTCTATTTTAGGAAAACAATTACAGCACTTGCTTTCTCGCCAGATGGAAAGTACTTGGTTACAGGAGAGGTAAGTGGGAGGAGAAAGGACATATCTTGGCCATCCCATCTTAACCAGTCAGTGAGCTGCCTTGACACAGACAAATCTATTTGAGAGTTGTCTCTCAGTGGGCCCTAGTAGGCTGTGGTTGGCTTTGGGTGCTCCTGCTGGCAGTTTTTCAGTGTGTTGTCTCTCATCAGCTTGGGGGACAGATCTTTTGAGGTGGCATATGTGGTCTGAAGGTAGAATAAATATATGTGGAAAGGTACAAAGCATGGCTCTGTGCTAGAATCAATGAAGAGTACTTGGATGGTTCTTAAACTTCATCTGAATTTAGTGTTGTCCCTTTAGGATTTAAGGAAGTAACTAAAGCCAGTAGCAGTGTTGTGGAAAAAGTGAAATGTGCCTGTGGAATGGAGCTTTAGGAATGGTGGCAGCAGATGCTGGTGGTTTGGCATTGTATGTTTGGCTGGGGGTGACAATTGCTTCCTCTTTCCAAACATGCCCAAGGGGGAGAATAAGGATGAGTGCACTGTGTGTCTGTTCTGCATTAGAAATTCAAGACACAGGCTGTGGAATTGCTGCATGTTGGAAATTGACACAAAGGAAATTGACTGTCCCCCTTAGGGTTGGGTTCAGTTTATTCTTCTGTGGGATTAATGGGTCATTTACTCCTTGCCCCTGTGCCTCCATCAGGCTTGGAGAGGGAACATGTGTGAAACTGGTCCCCTTCTGAGCCTCTCACCCAGAGAACAGAAGGATTTCCCAGCTCTGTGTTGGAGCTGTCAAGGTAGAGGCTCTTCACCCCAGAAGTCCCTCCTGCAGCCACCCTGATGGCAGCTGTCACCTCACTGGGTGGCTCCCAGCCTGGGCCCAAATTCTGCAGAAACCACAGTGTTTTGGGATGGAGGCTACCTTGACACAGAGAAAATAAGCACTGATTTTCCATCACAGCAGCAGAGATTGTTGTTGGTTCTTGTTTTAGTGAAAGCATGAGGTTTATAGCTGTAATTTGGTTTGTGCCTCCTAACACTCTAGAAGCCTTAATGCAATTAAACCCCCCCTTTTAATTAAAATTATAATATTTATGATACATGTATTTTTTCTCTGTGCTGTTCAGTTCTGATGATTCTGCTGTTTTTGTTTCTTTCTGATTGATCTGTTGTTTTCATGTGGGGTAAGAAAAATGGTACTGGGTATTTTTCTTACTAACAACATGAACTTTTTCAGTTTGAAATTTCATTGGGGTAAATGGCAAGTTCAGATTTATATAAAAAAACCACCACAACAACAACCACAAAAAAAACCCCACCCCAAACATTCCAAAAAAGCCTCTCCAGTTATACTTGGAAGCTTTTTTTGGCCTTGTTGCAAAACATGTCTCCTCTTGCCCTGTTGTAAAACTTTTCCACTATTCTCCCACGTGTCTGACACTGGAGTTATTCCTTAGCGTAGCAGTGTCCCCTGCTGGTGTCAGAAGTCTCCTCGGAGTTCAGCCTCTGTCCCACAGTGAAATGTCTCCCGAGTTCATTTTGTCCAACTCATTTTTAGCAGCCTCATGCTCCTTCTGCCTGGTAACACCTTAACGCCTTATTTTTCTGCCTTTTCAGGAAGGAGAGGATGGAGGTCAGTCCTTGGCTACCATGCATATTACATGTCTTATTTATCTAATATCCAGAGAAAAAAATTATATATAAAAATAAAAATATATAAATATAAAAATATTTATATAAAAATATATGTTTATATTATATATATTTTTATATATTTACATATAATATTTATTTATATATAAAATATATATAATCATTTTTATATAAAATAATATATATTTTTTAATTTTTAATTTTTTAATTTTTTTTTTTATTAAATCTCCCCATGGATGCTATATTTCTTATTCACAGGGATCAGACAGAGCCCACTTTTGGTGAACATTTCCTAAATGAAGAAATACAAATGAAATTTGTTAAGGTCTGGGGGTGTATGCTAAAATGCAGTGAAATATAGATAGGTATGTACATGCAGACGGATGGATGGATGTTTTCATGTACAGCAATTGCTCCAAAGAGCTGATTCAGCTCATTGTCACATCTTGCCAGCCATCTTAAGACCTGAGCTCTGCCTTGCAGGAGGGAGAACTGCAGCAACTGCACTGAAACCTGACCATGGCATTTTTCCAGGCCACAAGCAGTTGCTTGGGGAGGCTTTTCAACCAAGGCAATTAAAAACCTGCACAATTCCAAGCTGTTAAAGCTTTGACTTCCCCTGATCAGATTTTCCTCTCCCACACAATCAAATTACTTAAAACTGATCAGAAGAGGTCCCATTTTGCCATGTTGCCATGGATATGTTATCTTCCAAGCTACTGTTTTGACAGACTTCAATGTAAAATGGTGAGTAAGCTCTTCGAGTAGGATTTGCCCATCAGGCACATTTTTGGCCACCATTTCATCTCATCTTATGCATCTGGGTTATTTTTGGTTTGATAACAAAAGAATGGAATTGTCTCACAGGAGGTACTGGACTGGAACTTCTAAAACCTTTTGTTTCTCTGGAGAACAAATATAAAACCAGAGGCTCTGCTCCCTCAGTATCTCTCTCTCTGATAGATATCTCTCTTATATCTCTCTTCCAGGCAGCCACGTGTTACATTTGTGGCAGAAATGATACTGCTCAAATGGTGTGTGATAGTTACCATACCAGTCATGTCCTGGTTTTGTATGGCATGACCTGGCTTGAAATCTCTGATGTCCTCATTGTGTCAGGGCCTTTCTGTTCACTGATTTCAGAGAGATAATCTATTAGGATCCTTTTTGTGCACTGATTGCAAGTTCCCATTGCAAAGGTGAGGGATATGGATCGGAAGTGTTGTACTAATACCTGGCTGTTTTGTGAGTAGCATAAGAAAAGGATTAAAGCAGTGGAGTATGGATTAATTATTTCAGATACCTGTTGAAATTCAGAGAGGTGGTCAGTCACAGCCTGGGCTTTAAAGAATTGAAGGAACCTCTAACTCTATTGTGAATGCACCATCCAGACATCTTTTCCCAAGCCCCTACACATTTATGTGCTTGACTCTATCAGAACTGACTCTGATGGTTATGTTTCCTGCTCTGTGTCTGTTCTTGTCCCCTCTAGAGTGGGCACATGCCAGCAGTCCGGGTCTGGGACGTGGCTGAGAGAACCCAGGTGGCTGAGCTCCAGGAGCACAAGTATGGAGTGGCCTGCGTGGCCTTTTCCCCCAGCTCCAAGTACATTGTGTCAGTGGGGTACCAGCATGACATGATTGTTAACGTGTGGTCATGGAAGGTAAGTTCTCTAGGAGATTGGGTGGACCACAGGGTGTTGCTAAATTTTTAAGTCTGGCTGTAAACTATTTCAGTTTTATCCAATATTTCTGCTTTCTTTATGAATCATGTTGCTGTTGTTTGGTTTTGGTGGTTTTTTTGACATGCATAGACACAGAGAGGTTTGGACATGAGAGAGAACTTGGGTCCCTTAGGGAAGGTTTAAGTCATTTCAGTGAACGGAAATTCTTTATACTTGAAAACGTGTGACATCTTGCTGTCCAGCCAGAAAAGCCTGGACTTGGAAACCTTGTCAAAGTCTTATGCTTTGTTAGAGGCTTGTTAAAAACTAATTTATGATACTGAAGAAGCAAAACTCTCAGCAGTCAAGAATTTTTTTTGGAGGGTGCTCTTGGCTTGTTTTGTTTTTAATGTGTTAGGCTTTGTGATACTATGTCTATACTATGTTAATCTAATGTCTAACATAAATCTTCCCTCTTTCAACTTAAAATCATTCCTATCACTACACACCCTCATAAAAAGTTCCTCCCCAGCTTTCTTATAGGCCCTTTTCAGGTACTGGAGCTGTAAGGTCTTCCTGGAACCTTTTCTTCTCTTACTGCTTTTAAGCCTGAGCTCCTATTACTCTCTTCATCCCATTTCCTGTGCTGTAATTTAAGATCTCACTGTTGGTTCTCTCCTGCACGAGCTGAAGTTTCACCTTGCTATTTTTTTAGTACAGCTGAACTATGGACTGATAGAATGTGTGTACATAACTGCTGAAAACTGAGTGGTCTAAAGAAGATTTTCACTTCTTTCTAGTTACCCAAATAAAAGCAGTTACTTAAAGATGGTCATACCACATGGCCCAGTACAAGTAGAATCATAGAATCATAGAATTGGCTGGGTTGGAAGGGACCTCAGAGACCATCGAGTCCAACCCTTGAACCACCGTTGCGGTTGCTAGACCATGGCACTGAGTGCCACATCCAGTCTCTTTTTAAATATCTCCAGGGACGGAGAATCCACTACTTCCCTGGGCAGCCCATTCCAATGCCTGAAAAGTAGCTTTGTATTCTTTCACTTACTCAGGTTTTTCTTTTTACTGTGATCCTATTTATGTCTATGAGAGCTTGTGAGGTAAGGACTATCTCACTCTTCTGAATTTAAGAACATGCACTTTAAGTCTATATTTCAGACTGTAACTATTGGGGTGTCCAGCTAGCCTTTATTTTGTAGGCTAGGTACCAAAACTAGAGACTTTACCTGTCCAAAGTCAACAATGACTGAGACCAAGACATGAAAACAGATCTTCTGAAGCACTTTCCTGCACTTTTAACCACAACTCTTTTATCCACTGTGGAGCTGCTTTAATTTTCCTATTTTTCCTGGTGAGGAGACATGCTTGTTCACTCAACTGTGATGGAAAAGAAGCCCCCTGTTATCCACAGGGTCCCCTTCCTTTCCTAAAGAAAGGCCACAGGAACAGTGCAGATGTTGAGGTCTGCAGGGGTTCTAAGCCTTTCTCTGTGCACTGTCTTTAAAGAAATTATGTTAATGGCTATTGTCCCTGCTTTTCCCCCAGTCTGGGCTAGGGAGTCCTCCATGGGGACATGGGGTGACATGGTGCAGCAGCCCAGATTCTTCTATTGCCATTTTCATCAGTTGTGTCTGCAGGATGTCTGATGGGGCCCTCAGTGTGGCAGTGGTTGTGTGCTGAGGGCATTGTGTTTGGAAAACTGGGAGCAGCTAACTCCCTTCTGAAGGGAAAGGTAAAGGAAACTGCATGGTTTAAAATCTGCCACAGTCAGAGGGGAAGACTTTTTTATGCTCCCTTCTATTGGTCCCTGAGGAAAGGTAGGGGGAGGAAAACTGAACACCAGTATTATGGACAGGGAACCCTGTCATCTGACCATTCTTCGTGGGCAGTGCCCATTCCTTTATTCTGTCCCTGCAATGTTCTTCCTCCTTTCCCCAACTCTGTGATGTTTTGAGGTGCACATTTCAGATGTAGCAGATTTTGCTTTGTCCCTTTCAATACAGGCATAATCTTTTTGTGGCTTGAGTCTTCCAATGAAGGAGGAACCAGTACAATTTTCCCTGTGGAAAATACCTGTTGCCCATCTCCAGTGCCTTGGTGTCTGGAGGCTTGGAGAGCTCCTCTCTGTGCTGCCCCACATTGCTTTTGCAGTTTAGGAAGGGAAATGGGTTTGTTCTGAGGTCTTGCTGATTGTGGAACCAACATTTGTTGTGGCTCAGACAGCCAGTTCCTGCAGGCAGTAATGTCTGCTGATTTCTTCTTGATCCCAATCAATGTGGAAATAGAATTTAATGTAAATGTGACCTGTGCTTTCTGCCAAATCAGTGCTCCCTGCTAATGCTGATGCAGGGAGGATCCATTCAGGGATGAGTGGGGAATGGTTTGGGCCTTGTCTTTTCCCTGCTGCAGCATTTGTACTGGATACGTGCCCATAATTGAAATGAGTTTCCTTTGCTTCTGAGCAGAGAAATTAAGATATCTAAACAATTATGTTTCCAGAAAAACATCGTGGTGGCAGCCAACAAAGTCTCAAGTAAAGTGACAGCCGTGTCCTTCTCAGAGGACTGCAGTTACTTTGTCACTGCTGGGAATCGACACATCAAGTTCTGGTACCTGGATGACAGCAAAACTTCCAAGGTGAGAGAACGTGACTCAAGACCAAGCTGTGAACAGGCATTTCCATCTTACAGAAGGGTGGATTTTACCCCAGTGAACTGTGGAACTGGGAGCATTTTCACTGTGCTGGGATTCAAGCATAACCTTCCACCCCTGGCTCTCAAGTGTCAGTCTCCCCATGGGCTAGTAGCACCAAAAGACACCAAAGCTTATCCTGCACTGAACTGGGGTTCATGGTGTTGGATAGCAGCATGCTTGTTCTTTAAGAGTCACATTTACCAAAAGGCAGGACAAAACTAGAAAAGAGCTGCTGTTAGTGAACAGCTTGGAGCACAGAGGTGGGGCAAGGTGCTTGATGTTTGTTTGAGCATCTCAAATGAGTGTTCTTCTGAAGACCCCACTAAAGTGTCTAAAACTTTTAGCTGTTCTATTCTTCTCTGGGGATAGAATCCACATCAGATAATTTTTCTGCATGCTCACAAACAGATGTTCCTACTTCATGCTTGAACCTTGCTTTGGCATTTGGTATAAAACACAAATTTCCCTGGAAGTGTTGTTCTTCCAGTGATTGGTTTCTATCTCTGGGTCATACATTTGGATGCACAGTTTGGTGACACAAGTGACATTCTCTTCCACTGACATGCTAATACTGATGGTCCCAATGCACTATACAACCAGTGGGGTTTGCAGCAAGTAAAATTTGTCACTACATCTGCTTGTAGGCTATTTGCAGCTCTCTTTAAAACACTTCAGCTCTCAAGGCTTGATGTTGTAAAAAATGTCTGTCTGTCTGTACTACCTTACTGTGTACTGGTTTTTTGTTTTTTTTAAATAAACTGTTTTTATTGGTAGGTCAATGCCACAGTCCCCTTGCTGGGTCGCTCAGGATTGCTTGGAGAACTGAGGAACAACTTCTTTGCAGATGTAGCATGTGGAAGGGGGAAAAAAGCTGACAGCACCTTCTGTATCACATCCTCAGGCCTGCTCTGTGAATTCAATGAAAAAAGGCTGCTAGACAAGTGGGTAGAGCTCAGGGTGAGTTTTGTGTCCTCCTGTTCTGAACTATTTGTGCTTGCTGAAGTAGAGTAGGAACAACAAATAAAATATACACTCAGGGAGCACAAGCTGACCACCAACAGTGAAAGTTACTGGGTCTCTGCCACTTTGTGATTTACTCTGAAAGTCCAGACAAAAATAACATTGTTCCTTAGCAAAGGAATTTTATTAATCATTGAGACTCTTTCATGCTTATTCCAGTGTTGTCCCTCCTGGCTTGGCCTGGACTAGTATGAGTTTTAGAAGGACTCTGATTTCTATCCATTCTGCAGTGTCTTACTTGGCTTGTGAAATCTCAGCTGAAGGTTTCTGAAGTAGTAGTTGGTTTGTGTGCTCTAAATCACCAGATTGGCCCATAGTTAAGAATTTGATCATGCCTATTTTCCTTTCAATTGAATATAAGATACCTACTTGAAAAAAAAAAAGTGTATTTTTCAAGGGGAAAATCTTTCCACACTTTCACTCAAGTGAAATGCCTCTTCTTTTCTCTCCTTTCCTCTCTAAAATCTGCCTTTCACTCTCGCTCAGAATACAGACAGCTTCACAGTAAGTTGGAAAAAAGTTTTGCATTGAACTCATCCCCTTATCACCACACTCCATTTTGTACCTTTTTCTGCCATTTGTACAGTGGGAGGGTGAAGAAAATTGATTTTTTCTTACCCACTTGTGACAGGTAATGTATTGGCTTGCTAGTACAATGTGAGGTGCTGCCTGTCTACCACGGGTGCTGAATATCAGAGGAACAAAAAACCTGTTCAGAGCAGGACTCACCTGGAGCAAATGTGTAGCTCTACTGGCCTCTCACCAGAATGGGTGACAGAGGATCTCAGATTTTTCTTTAACCACTTGGAGTCTGCAGTGGACCTTGGCTTCCTCAGAAAGGAAAACTAGATTTTTAGGCTTTTCCTTACTCTCCCAGGGCTTCACTTCAGCTCTTTCGACCATGACTCCTTTGTCTGTCAGTTTGCTGTTCTCCTTGTGTGTCTGGTGACCACTGAAGAGAGTACATTGCTTACTTGCCTCCTTGTGTGCTGTGTCCTCCTCAGACCACTGTGGCCAACTGCATCTCAGTGAATCACGACTTCATCTTCTGTGGCTGTGCCGATGGCACCGTGCGGATTTTTAACCCTCTGAACCTCCACTTTGTCACCACTCTGCCAAAGCCACACTTCCTGGGGACAGACATCGCCAGTGTGACCGAGGCCAGGTACTGTGCAGGGGGGTAGAAGGGAGCAAGGGAGGCTTCTTGGGGGTTAGAATTGCTCCCCAGATCTTTGCCATCTCTCGACTGTGGTCTTTTTAGGGATAAAAATTGGCAGCCTGGTGCAGATCTCCCTGAGTTGTTGCAGCTTTGCCTTGCATGCCCAAAGCAGCTTGCTGGGCTACTCAAAAACCTTACTGGCCACAACAACCCCATGCAGTGCTACAGGCTGGGCACAAAGTGGTTGGAGAGCAGCCAGACAGAGAGGGACCTTGGAGTTTGGATTGACAGGAAGCTGAACATGAGCCAGCAGTGTGCCCAGGTGGCCAAGAAGGCCAACGGCATCCTGGGCTGTATCCGGAACAGTGTGGCCAGCAGGTCCAGGGAAGGGATTCTGCCCCTGTACTCAGCCCTGGTGAGGCCACAGCTTGAGTCCTGTGTCCAGTTCTGGGCCCCTCAGATCAGGAAGGAGATTGAGGTCCTGGAGCAGGTCCAAAGGAGGGCAACTAGGCTGGTGAAGGGACTCAAGCACAGATCCTATGAGGAGAGGCTGAGGGAGCTGGGGCTGTTCAGCCTAAAGAAGAGGAGGCTCAGGGGAGACCTCATCACTCTCTACAACTCCCTGAAAGGAGGTTGGACTCTTTTCCCAGGCAGCTCTCAGCAAGACAAGAGGACATGGTCTCAAGTTGTGCCAGGGGAGGTTTAGGTTGGATATTAGAAAGAATTTCTTTATGGAGAGGGTGATCAGACACTGGAATGGGCTGCCCAGGGAAGTCGTGGATTCTCTGTTCCTGGAGATATTTAAAAAGAGACTGGATGTGGCACTCAGTGCCATAGGCTGGGAACCGCAGCGGGAGTGGATCAAGGGTTGGGCTTGATGATCTCTGAGGTCCCTTCCAACCCAGCTGATTCTATGATTTTATGATTCTTTGATACACAGCTTGTCTTGCTCCTCATCTCTCTGCCATTATTCAGGTCTGGTTTTTGACCTTTTGACATTGGTTGCTATGAGCAATCAGGCAGAGGGCACAGGAAGCTGTGGCACACTCCAGTTGTTCTTGTACCATGGCACATCTTTTGCTTGTCAGTGATAAGGGCTGAAGAGTCTCCTCCATAGCAATATTATTGTGTTGCTAAGAGATGCACAGGCTCTCGTGGGCCATTTTTTTCAAAGGCTTCCTTGCAGTCTTTTGTAGAACCAAATCTACTATTGTCTATAGTCTTTCTTCTCACTCAGCCTTGTGCATTCTGTTGTTTTGTTTCCCTACCTTGCTCCAGTATCTTCTTGTAGCAGGAGGAGCCTTTCTTGCTCCTGAGGCTCGATGAGCTGCTGGCCTCTCTATTGCCTCGCCCCAGAGTGAGCTCTCCTCTGTGGGTGTGTGTCCCACCTTTATTGGTCCCCTGATCTTGCTCATGCCCAATAGGGGGCCTGTCCTAATCAGGCACAGGTGGACTCACACCCACTCACTGGCAATTCGAGGCACCTGGTTTATCTTGTTTCTCTACATTTCCCCCTTTTTTTTTTTCTTAAAGCTTTCCCGGTTTGCCCTAGCTTACAGGATTTTTACACACACACATTATTACAACACTGATTACAGGATTTTTACAAACATTTGAACATTTTACACTTATAGCTTACGGGATTTAACCCTAGCTTCGATTGACACAAGCATACAAACATTTGAACATTTTACACTTATAGCTTATGGGATTTAACCCTAGCTTATAAGACTGACACAACACTGAACATTACACTTAAACATGCAAACATACACCTCACACTGCTGCAGCCTAGGCAAACCGTTCAATGTCAGCCCAGGCACTTTTCACAAAGTCTCTGCCTTTCCGACTTGAGTTGTTCTTCTCCCTCCTGTATCTGCTCTTCTCTTGGCTTTCCTCTGCTCAGGGGTTTCCAAGGAGAGAATCCTTATCTTGGCTTCCCTCTGCTCAGGGGTTTCCAAAGAGCTTGCTGGTTCCTCATGGGGTTACGGGATTTAACCCTTCCTCATGGGATTCCATTCATGGGTTTTAACCCTTCCTCATGGGATTCCATCCTCCTGGCTTCCCTCTGCTCAGGGGTTTCCAAAGAGAGAATCCTTATCTTGGCTTCCCTCTGCTCAGGGGTTTCCAATCCAAAGAGCTTGCTGGTCATACCTTTCAGGGAGAGTGTTAGCCCAGGCACTTTTTCAAATCAGGGAGAATGTTCCTTTTGCCAGCTCCTCACACTGCTGCTTCTTTAGACATCTGTATGTTGCCCACATTCTCCACCAAATGTAGCGGGAGGAGCCTTTCTTGCTCCTGAGGCTCGACGAGCTGCTGGCCTCTCCATTGCCTCACCCCAGAGTGAGCTCTCCTTTGTGGGTGTGTGTCCCACCTTTATTGGTCCCCTGATCTTGCTCATGCCCAATAGGGGGCCTGTCCTAATCAGGCACAGGTGGACTCACACCCACTCACTGACAATTCGAGGCACCTGGTTTATCTTGTTTCTCTACATCTTCTGCCTATTTCTCACTGTCTGAGATGGGTATTGTCATTTCCATACAATTCTGTCTGCCAGTTTGTGGAGGTTTATGCTAGAGGAAACCCTTGATGTTCTGCTGTTTGCCAATCCTGGTTGGAGGCTTTCCCAATATTCTTCTATTGCACTCTTACTTCCATCACTGGTGAGGGTAGAAATCCAAAGGTGTATTAATTGCCCAGTTATCATTCCACTGAATATCTGGAATTCCCACATCTGCAAACATCTACTTTTTTTTTCCCTTCTTTTCTTTTTTTTTACTATTTTTTTTTCTCTGTTGTGGCTTTTTTTCTCTCTCTTTTTTTTGGTCTCAACAGGTTTTTTCTCTTGGGAACTTGAAGTAATGGTTCAAACTGTGCACTACCTCAGAAGATCAGTGGGAGACAATGATATTACAGTAAGGGAGATGGAGAAGGAATTCTCAGTAAAAAGTGTAACCAGCTTCTGGTAGTGCTAAAGTCAAGCGAGTATATACACAGACCCTCTGTCACGGTTTAACACTGACCCGGCAATTAAACCGAATAACAGACGCTCTCTTTAATCTCTCTCTCCCCTCGATGAAGAAAGGAGAGAGAATAAGGGAGAGAGACTTATGAGTTGGAAACTAAACTACACAACTTTAATGAAACAGTAATGGTAAATAGGGAAAAATTACTAAATATATACAAATATACAGGAAAATGGAAACCACATTCCTCCCCCTTTCACCCAGTAACTCTCACGTCACCACCGAGGCTGTAGGGCAGCCCTGGGAAAGTCCAGGCTGGACTCCTGGAGTCGGCAGCAGTCGGGAACTGGAGGCAGGAACACACAGATATGGGCTGGCACGGATCAGGACCACAGGCACACGAACAGACAGGATCCTTCCAGGATGCCGGGTGAAGGAAGGGAAGCAGGAAAAGATCAGGAAAAGATCCGGAAAAGATCTGGCTCGGTCCCCGTGATGCCTCAGATTTATACTGAGTGTGACGTATATGGGATGGAATACTCTGTTTGGTCAATTCTGGCATCTATCTTGTCTGTTCCTCCCCAAAGGAGGGCTCAGGTGGGGCCTCTGTGTCCTCCTGGACGGTAAAATATTTTCCTCAGAGCTGAGGAAAGCAGTGTCCTTGGCCCTGCATACCAGTCTCTAGCAGTAATTACAAACATCAAGTGTTATCAGTCCTAGAAGCACATACACTGTCTGAGAAACTTGCTGTTAATTTCAGCAAATGCAACTACTTACAAGGGACTTAGCTAAAAGCAAAAGTACAGAAACAGAAAACCACCTTTATCCTGGCCCAAACCAGGACACCCTCTAAGAACACTCTGCTGCTCTCCCTTAGTTATATAGAAATATTAATGGGATTTTTAATTTGCATTTGTAGGGCTTATTACAATGTTAACAGTTTTTGTTGTTAATGTTACTTCCAAAGAATCTTGAAAGCACAGGACATATTCCCATGCATGCTGGTGCCTCTCTGTGGGATGTGAGCTGCCCACAACTGTATCAATGAGTTGATTTTTTGATGGAGTCTGGGCTGTGTTCTTTTAGTCATCAAAGCTTTGCAGTTGCAGAAACAGGGCTCCAGTTTTCTGGTGTGTTACATGCACTGTGGACCTCATCCCTGCATCTCCACCAGTCCTTTTAAATTCCCTGCTCTCAACATTCTGGCAGTCTGGCTGTAATTGCCTTATTTGACACCATCAGCAGCATTGTGGGGTGGCTGTGTTCACCTCAGGACAAGAGAACTGCTCCTTCTTTACTTGCATGGTAGCAGTACTCTACAGAGGATTCCTGTAGAGGAGATACAGGGTTCACATGGGGTGATCTTGATCTAGCTTGGAGGAAGAAGAAGATGTTTCCTTGTTCTACAGAATTTCTTTTAGACTTTCCATCTTGCCTATCTAGAAGGAACTGGATCCATTTGCAGTTGCATGAGCACTGCAAGCAGCAGCAAGCTGACCTGTGTGTGGGATGGGTGTGGAAGGGAAGCATGTCAAGTGACCACTGAAATGAATCATCCCTTTGTCCCTTGTGCTGATGTGCTCCTGTCTCTGGGGTGCAGTAGTTCCTGCAATCAGTAAACTAAATAGCGTACCCCCCAAAAGAGGATCCTGTCTCCCCTTTGTTTTGAGATTAGACTTGGATTTTACAGCCTGGTTCTGCTGGGGTAAATGATGATGAAGTGTCAGGGAAGGTCAGTTGCCTGTCTGCTGTGGGACTCTGGGACGGATGGCAATAAGAATGGCTTTTGCCGTGGGATTTTCATGCTTCTTTTGGGACTTTGTTCAAGAGGCAGGTCTTCCCAGCCACCTATTCTCTCTGCCTGTATATGCCACAGCATATTGTTCACCTTGCCAGTGGAGAACCTGAGCTTTTAAGTTTCACCTCCATCCTCTGGCTCTGAGAGAGTGCAAATTAATCAAGTTTTTGTTCTTTCATTGTGCAGTCGTCTGTTCTCTGGTACAGCTGATGCGAAGTATCCGGACACCATTGCCTTGACCTTTGACCCCACCAACCAGTGGCTGTCCTGTGTGTACAATGACCACAGCCTGTATGTGTGGGATGTCAAAGACCCGAAGAAAGTGGGCAAAGTGTACTCTGCTTTGTACCATTCCTCCTGCGTGTGGAACATCGAGGTACGTTGCCTGCAGACACAAGGGTTGGATTCCAAGTGGCAGCTGAGAGAGTCATCTACAGATTTCCTCCTGGCTGCTCCAGGGCTTGACACAGGGCTGGGAAAAGTTCTTTGGCTGCGTGGCAGTGGCTGACCGACTGTGTTAAATGGAGTGTAAAAATCTCACCATTAAAAGGTGAGAGGTAGGAGAAGGAGCAGAACTCAGAACTATACAAGGCTGAATGCAGGGGCTTCTTCGATAAAATACACAAGAGGTCACTGCCAACCTCCAAAAAAAATTGTTTGAGGTCTGTGGTGAGCAAGTGCTCTGAAGTCAGAGGAATAAAACAAGTTAGAAGATCTCAACTTGATTTTTCTTAGCCTATTTACCAGGACATCCTGAATTAGCCTCTCCAGTGGCTGCCATCTTCCAGTCTGTCTAGCTGGCTTTACCTCAGAGGGACAGAGGGATGGGAAGCAGGTTTAGGAAAAAATGTGATCAGTAGTGTGTTGAAGTGTGTCCAACAGTGGTCAGAAAAGGGAGAAGTAGAAAGAAAGTGAGAAAAGGTCGAGGACTCTTTTTTTATTATTATTTATTAATTATATCTTGCACTTTTCTTCTGGATTATAAACTGACAATAGTAGCTGAAAGTTGCAAACAACACTGCAAGGTTGTTGTTGCATGGTTGTTGCTGTGTTGCCTTTGAGTTGCTCTCTAAACTATTAGAAACAAAGGCTGTTTCAAAGGAACAAAATATTCTGCATTCAGGAAAGCTGAGTGAGCATTTGTTTGAAGTGAACACAAAGCTCTTGTCTGCAAACAGGTTTTCATTAGGAGAACTGCCTGGCTTTCCTTTTATCTCATTTTATTTTGAAACCTGCTCAGAATGCCAGGTGCCAGGCAATCTCATTCAGGGCTTTGTTTTACCTGTCCTTAGATGTATCCAGAGGTGAAGGACAACAATCAGCCATGCCTCCCCCCTGGTTCCTTCATCACCTGCTCCTCTGACAACACCATTCGCCTGTGGAACACCGAGAGCTCCAACATCCACGGCACAGCCCTGCACCGCAACATCCTCAGCAATGTAAGGTCCCAGGTTTTGGTTACCTTCTTGTCCTTGGGCTTGCTCTTCTTCGTGCATGGGTATTCCCAAATTAAGGCCCAAACTTCCTTGGATCTTTGAGTCAATACGGGCTTCTCTGTAAGCAGAGCACAAGTCTGATAAAATCCATGAATCTGAAGAAATGTGAAAGGAGTATCAGTTTGTCTGAAGTGGCCCTGCAAGCTATTGGTTTTTCTATAAATGACCCAAGGATTCACCAAGCGTAGTTTCTTCCAAAATAGCTCATACCATATGCTTCAGGAGAGCTGTTTCTCTTTCTCCATCTTTGATTTGTTTGGGAAAGGTGCATTAAATGAGGCAGAGGTTTGGCAGAATTAAATGAGGAACAGTTTACACTCATTTCATCTGTATAAGAGGGAGGAGAATACTCATATAGAAGCATGATTACCTATAGACATTTGCTTCTGTTCTCAGTTGTGCTGGTCACAACAGGCCTAACCTGTCCATTCTCAGCAATCTGCTCATGATGGAAAAAGCTCCTGTTTCTTTCTGTTGTTACTCAAAAAGCGTGGGCTGACTGGAATGATCCCTAGAAGACCCTTTTAGAGTTTATTTATTGTAAAGGACATGCTGTTACTTTCTAGCTTGAAGTGGAATCTTTTGCAAAGGGCCATCATCAGACACAGCTGTGAAACTTTAATCCTGCAGTACAAAGGGGCTGAATGCTTGCTTCTGGCTAAAAGATGCCACCAATTGCAGCATTACTGCCACTGAAGTATCCATGGTCGCCAGGAGCCCATTTTCTAAGACAGGAGCTTCACTTTAATATTTTGTAACTAATTAATATTTTTTTGTGAATTGTATCCCCAGGACTTGATGAAAATCATCTATGTAGATGACAACACTCAGGTGCTTCTGGACACTGATTACAACTCAGCAGGGAGTGCAGACAAAGCTGATGCACAAGCGATGGACACGAAGGTTGGGATCCGCACAGTCTGTGTGAGTCCCAGTGGTGAGCACCTGGCCTCAGGGGACAGGATAGGCACCCTCAGGTAATCCCCTAGAGCTTCTTGTGCAGGCTGTGGGCTGGACAGGCATGAGAATCAAAACCAGGCCCTACTAATTTTATTAAACATGCTGAATCAGCCTTTTTGTGTCTTAGGATATATGAGTTGCAGTCTCTGAAGGAAATGCTGAAGGTGGAAGCCCATGACTCTGAGATCCTGTGTCTGGAGTACTCCAAACCTGACACAGGTAAATGCAATTAAGCTTCTTCCCTTTTGCATGTGAATGTAGTGTTGAGCAAGTCAAGACTGTCCAGCCATGGTGTGTCTGAACTTTCAGTGGTGAGCTAGTCCAGGATTTCAGAGTGGGCTTGTAGTGTTGGGCCAGTAGAGCTGGACTTTGAAAAAGGCTTCATTCTTGTACTGTTCCATGAAATATTGTAGGCTGAGACTGAAACTTTTTCTGTCTGTTACTACAGTGTGAAATACAGGGGCATTCCTTTGTGTCCATCCATGCAGCTAACTACAGTTTAATGTTTTGTCCCTAAGCTGACTTGAGAAGCTGTTTTAAAATAGTGATGGGGAGAGCAAATGACTTTTTAGTAATGGTCTTGCACTCTTTATCATTTTCTGACAGGCTTAAAGCTCTTAGCCTCAGCCAGTAGGGACAGATTGATTCATGTTTTGGATGCTGGAAAGGACTACAGCCTGCAGCAGACCCTGGATGAACATTCTTCTTCCATCACTGCTGTGAAGTTTGCAGGTAAAGAGTCATGTCCTCCCTCCAAAACTGTGTTCCATTATGCTGTAAAGTAATTTTAACTGTTTAAACACTGGGTTAAGCCAGGCTGAAGCTGCAGCTGCTTTTTTGTCATCTCTTGTAGCTGCAGTTTTAACCGAAGATTGTGTTTCATAATGCTTGCCTTGTTTTCCATTTTGTTGTTTTCCCCATTCAAAAAACATCTCCTGATTGAAGTCCTCAGCATTTCTTTGGAAAGCTGTTTTCTGTAATGATTTACTCCCTTTAACTGGTGTCAGATGGCCACATACTGTTCTTGATGAGGAGTACTATGAAACAATCATCTAATAACATTCCCAAGCCCACAAAAACCATTTTGGAATTCAAGTCTCACGTAAAATTTTCACTGCAAACCAGCTTAAGCCTTTGCATTTACTGTGATGGAGCACATTGCATCCCCAACACTCAGTCACTACAGATGGTCAGACATCAGTGTGGTGTATTGCTGGGCAGCTATGAGTGTATGTAAAGGTAACAGGAAAGAAGACAGAGGTGGTGGCCTCACTGGCAATGGGAAATCCCACAGTATCCCAAAAAAGTGGAGCAGATCAAGTCCAGTGAAAGTATCTAAACCCAGCTCACCAGACAAATCTATAGTGCTAAGACAGGAACAGTTCAAGGTCAGGATCAGTCTGGAGACATTGAGCAGGGTCAGGCACAGCTCAGTACCTGCCAGGCAGATCCATAGGATCAAGGCAGGCCTGGGTACAAATCAGGGAATTGAGTCCACAGGGTCACTCAGGATTTGGATCAGCAGTGAACGTGGCTGTGATGCTGCTGCCTTGTAGTTGAGGCTCAATGATGAGAACCTCTGCCTGAAAGCTGCTCTGAAGTGAAGAGCAGGGGCCTTGCTGAAGCTTCATAGAGGAGGTTCCCTGAGGCTACTGTGAAGCTCTGTTCATGTTTTTTCTCAAGGAGTTCCAAGGCCAGCAAAAAAGGTTCTCAGACAATTTCTGCCTTATTAGTGAGCTGGCCTTGAGTGCAGTCAGCTAAATGGAGAGGGAGATGAGGGAACTGCTCTCAAGCCCTGGCAGGGAAAATCTCTGTGCTAAGTGCAGCCCTGTTCTAAGTGTGTGCAGTTCAAGTGGACTTGTGTGATATTGGATCCATTTTCATTGCACAGAGTTTTATCAGGTGCTGCTTTGCTGAAGGAGCCAGTGGGTTAGAAAACACTACTAAGGGAAGAAGGAAAGCCTGGTCCTGCTGTAAGAAAGGGCAGCAAGAAACTTTGAGGGCTGAGAAGTGCCTGTTGTCCATTTTCAGCTCATACTAAGTGTAAACCCATATTGCCACAGAGTGCTGTGGTACACAGAGAATAAACATGTGAGCATATTGTTGGAGTAGGAGACAGAATTACATCATTATCTGTTGTGTAAAGCCTCTCTATTAAAGCCTCATGTACTCTGAGTATTAACAAGTCCTGTCCCTGAGAAAAGGGTTCTGTTTTGCTGCAGCATCCTACTACTTAGGTAGGAGTCAGTCTTAGCTAATCAGAACTGGAATGAATAAGCAGTGGTATAAATTGAAACTTTTCCTCCACCTTGTATTTGTGTTTATTTTTTGATTGGCTCCTGCCTTTTGATTCCAGCTAACGATGGAAAAGTGAGAATGATAAGCTGTGGGGCAGACAAGAGCATCTATTTCAGAACTGCACAGAAGGTAATCTTATTCAATCTTTTTATGCACTTTTTAAAAATAACCCCCCTCACAAAGGAGCTACTTTAAAAAGTGATATTCGAGTTCCTATATGAGCTTGTTGCTATTTCACCTTCAGTGTCTCCCACTGGCTCAACACAAGAGATGATGTTTGGAGAACTAGATCTGTGAGGCATGAAGCTGCTTCCATCCTGACCTTTCTCAGCAAACTGCGAACTAGAGAACTGTTTGGATATTTGGGTGTTTTTTGTCTGCCAGGTTTATTGTGAGAAGTGGTGAAAGAGTATGGGCTGGAGAGTGCCCCCACTCCCAGCTGCTCCCAGCAGACCTGGTTAAGTGGGAAGGGTTGGTTTGTGATGGTTCTATGAGGGGACTCACCTATATTTAGATATTTTAGTAATGGGTTAACTATTGATTTTAACACAGTCTTTACGCACATCTTCAGACAGGAGAAGGGGTTCAGTTTACCCGAACACATCACATTGTTAGGAAGACCACTCTCTATGACATGGATGTGGACCCCAGCTGGAAATACGCAGCTATCGGATGTCAGGATCGTAACATCAGGTTAGTTTACTTTTTGTCTTCAAAACATTTTTGCAGTCATAACTGAGTTGGCCAAGGGGGCCCCAACTCCACCATTTTGGCATTTTCAGGCAGATCTGAGGCCTCGTCATAGACTGTGAGGCTGAACTCTGCTTTTCTCCTCACTGATAAAAAGCTGTGGATATATGCAAATACCCATGGGCCTCCTGGCTTCTTGCTGGGTTGCTCTGGAGAGCAAATGTGCCTTCTTTGACACCTCATTGAGCTGTGGGACAAGAAATTCTGTGCTGTGGTAATTTTTTCTTTAAAGTTAACTTAGCGAGAAGCTGTGAGATCCTGTGGAATAGCTGGGACTGTAGGAACCTAAAATCAAGCTAAGTGTGACTGTCTTTGGACGAGTAGCATCCATTTTCTGCCTCTTTCTTATTTGTTTCTCCAATTTGTCTGTTTTTAACTTCAAAGTAAAGGAGATTTTGCAGTTGTGTGTCTCCTCCTGTTGTATGTGGTTGAGGTGCCAAGAGTTTTGGTCATAGCTGAATACCACTGCTGAATGTAATTTGATTTTGTATTATAATGTAAATAAAAGGTCTTTCTTTCTTAACTTTTTACTTTTGTATGAAGGAGCCACAGGGATTTTTATAGCAGGGAGGCCTGCTTGAACCTTATTAAGAGCCATTCCTGCTACATAACCATTGGTTATTACAAGACATGGCAAGGTTTTCTCCCTCCCATTTGTACTCTCCTTAAGTGCCATGGTGCTATAGGTTTTGATTATTGACTTGTGAATCAAGCCTCAATTTTAATTCAGATAATCTGCTTGTTTCTAATCCAGTCTTGGGCCCCTGCATTACTTTTGAGGTTGTTTCTTGAACCACTGAAATGGTTGATGGCTATAGGTCGTTGAGGTAATTTCTCCACTTCCTGTAGGCTTGACTTTATTCATGTGAAATGAGGAGCAGAAAGTGAAAAGGGTCCTGGTGACAAGATCCCCAGAGCAGTACCTGGACAAAATAAGCCATGTTGTCTTATGTCATCCCTCTCAGGGTTTTCAACATAAGCAGTGGGAAGCAGAAGAAGCTTTACAAGGGTTCCCAAGGTGAAGATGGCACCCTCATCAAAGTAAGCTCTATTCTTTCTGTATTCTGTTTTTCTTTTTTCCAGCTCTTCTGAATGCATCTCAAGGCTAAGAAAATGAAGTACAACTCTGAACACAGTATCTTCTTTTGTTTGTTGGTTTTTTTTTTTTGCTTGCTTGCTCCATATCCTGCTGCTTCTTCCTCCTACCTCCATCCTTAAGATGAAGGTGAAGAAGTTGATTTCTAACTTCTTTCTCTGTCTTGTTTCTGAAGTGGGGCACAGGCCCATGCTGTAAAGGCAAGAACTGCACTAGTATCTGTCTGGAGATGATTTAGTCCATTTACTTTACTCCTTTACATTCTGCTCCAGAGAGCTCATTCTGGATTTCTTGGCTATTTTTAGTAGGATTTTTAAGGTGTAGTTGCCTGTGTTGATCAGTGTTTGAGAAATTTGGGGTTGCCAGAAGGGAAGTAAAAGTGAAACTCTCAGCTGATGAAACTGAGTAGCATCTGCCCCAAAAAGCCTATGCGTCAGATCCTGGAATGCTTTACAAGCCTGATACTGCTTATGGAGTCTGCTCATACTTCCAGCCTGCTGAGTGTCTCCAGGCTCTGGGATAGGGGAACATTCCTGTTTCTGCCAATGTCCTGGATGTCCCCTGGGGAATCAGCTGCATCCAAGATTCAGCATTAATGGGGATGCCAGCACACTTGGGATGTGGAAGAATTGCATTCTTGTCTTTAAAGGGGGAAGAAGAATTCAAACAAGCTGTTTCATTGTATTTGTTTTCACTTATATTTTTTCTACTTTTAAAATAAAATATTTCCATTCAGCTGCACAGGCCGGCAGTATTACTGATGGGTTTAAATAAGTGGGTAAAGAGAGAGAGGAAAACAAACAGCTTTGTTCAGTGTCACCTCTTTCTCCTTGCCTGTTACAATTCCTACTAAGTTTTTTATAAGCCAGAGTAATCAAAGTTAAGAAGTCATATAATCATAGAATTTTCAGGGTTGGAAGGGACCTTTAAGATCATGTAGTTCCAACCCCCTGCCATGGGCAGGGACACCTCCCACCAGACCAGGTTGCTCAGAGCCCTGTCCAGCCTGGCCTTAAAACCTTCCAGGGATGGGTTTTCCACCACCTCTCTGGGTAACCTGTGCCAGTGTCTCACCACCCTGATGGTGAAGAACTTCTTCCTAACAATCAAGGCAAATCTCCCCTCCTCCGGTTTTAATCCATTCCCCCATGTCCTATCACTACCTGACATCCTAAAAATTCCTGCTACCCTTCTGGCAAGCTCAGGCCATGCCTTTCTTAGACCACAAACCATTAAATGTTGCTGGGAGCTGGATGTTTTGTTTTTAATATAATTTATGGTTGTTTCAGTTTTTATTTTTCATGTGTAGCTCGAGTGGGGAATCTCAATTATTTTTAGCATTGCTTTGTTCATTTTTAGGACAATTATGTAACTAATGGATTATGGTTGCCTCTGGAATTTAAACTTTCTTGGCATGTTGTTCTGAGATCTTAACATACATTGCAGCTTAACAAAGTAGAACCCAAACAGGGACATGTGAAGCAAAAGATACAGCAAAAAATAAAAACCTAACCAAAAAATGTTACCATAATTTAAATACCAAGTATCCCTCAGAATTTCTCAGTTCCTTAAAGTTCTACAAAAGCCAGAGGAGGACAAGTGGTGACAGAAGTTAAATTTGCTGTGTAGAGCTGCTTCAGATGTAGTGAGGCATTAAGAAAGGGTTTATATTTTATCCAAGGTAAAGGAGCAAATGATTGTATATTAAAAAATCGAAAGAAACACAACAAACCAACCCAAAAATTGGAGTTGCATATGCTGGACATTTGACAGCATAATTTTCAAAGACAATTTCTCTGCAATGTTGAATTCTTTTTTTATTTCTGTCCTCAAGGGGAGTCTTAAAATTTCACTTAACTGTCAGCTCTGATTATTTATTTTGGGGTAAAGTGTTTCAGTGGGTGTGTGTTTATGTTTTGTTTTGATCTTAAGAAAGAAGGAAGTCAGACCCAAGTGGTGAAGGGGAGGTAGGAGACTGGGGTATAAGTTGATCCATTGGTACTGGTGCCTTCACACTCATGAAGTTGCTTAATGTGAGTGCCTTTAGTCTCTGGTTAGCTTGGAGATAGTTTTAACACTTCAGTCAGGTTGGAATTTTGTCCTGGGATGCTGGATAGTTTGGCACTCTGTTGAGTCCTGTGGGAGCTATTAGCATTTTATTTTTTTAACTCCTATGACTGTTGGATATTCTGGACCATTTTCATGCAGTTTGAAGGCACTTTCTCACCAGATTTTTGCACTTCTCTCTCAAACCAGGTGCAAACAGATCCCTCTGGTCTCTATATAGCAACCAGTTGTTCAGACAAGAACCTCTCCATCTTTGATTTCTATTCTGGCGAGTGTGTTGCAACCATGTATGGACATTCAGGTAAGGCATGTAAATTTCATGTAATTTGTTTTTGTGCTGATGGCTATATCTGTTACTAGTCCAAGCTTTCTGAAAGTTCCTCCCCAGCAAAGTTTACTCAATGGGTATTTTGGAGTAGGTTATAGCTGGATGAAGTGTAATAGCTTATTTCATTGCAATTTCAACTTTTTTCAGACCTCATTTTACATTACAGAACACAAGCACACATACATCTATCAGGGCATGTATTTGTTTACCCAGTTTTTCCAAAAGCCTATAAAGTAGTGTGTGTTTTTTTCAGTGTATACTAAATTTTGTTATAATTTACTCAGCTGCTACTATGCAGGTACTATTCTGTTAAAGCGAAAAGATACCTTTGTCTTCATGATTATATTGCCGCAGGATACCCTTGCTATGTCAAGCCTAACAGTTAAATGGTTATGGTAATTGGGTCATAATGATGTGGGAAGAGTGTTGGCTTTAATCAGAATTTGAGTCACTGAGCACAGATAGGCTGTTTTGCTATCGATCTCTTTTGCCAGTTGGAATAATTCAGAGTTTTTTTTTCACTTGTACTTTTTTTCACACAGAGATTGTAACTGGGATGAAATTCAGTAACGACTGCAAACATCTGATCTCTGTTTCTGGTGACAGGTAGGAGAGGTTTTCTTGCTTATGATATTAGTTCATGCCATCTCACACTGGATCTAAAGTGTGTCCTGAAGGAAGGTAGATTATTTTTTTTTTAATAAGAGGTGTTTTATGGATTCCAAAGAAACCTTCACCAGACTGATCCCAAAGGGAAGAGGTCAGGGTGCTGGCTGTGATGATTGTAGAGGTGAGAGTATTCACTGTGTCTGGAATAAATGAATGCTTAAATCAGTTGAAACAATAAAACCTTTCCTTTGAGAAAGGGGCACTACTCTTTCAAGACCAAAGCAAGCCAGATTCTCTTTGTTTCTATTAATAAAGCACAACTGAACTGGAAAAAAGAGTTCTAGAGGGTGCGTTGATGCAGAACAAGCACTTTAAATTGCATCAGTTAATTATTTCTGTCTTTCAGCAAAAAGCAAATTTTTTTTCTCTTTCCGTACCTTTAATATATGTAAATAGATTAGAGGAAGAGTTGCAGAAAAAATTGGTTGTTGTGTTGTTGATTTCTAATGAATTCCAGAAGCATGGATGGTTTGAGGTTCCCAGTGATCCTTGTGATTTCATGCAGTGTTCCTTTGTTGGCCATTTCTATGAGTTAAAGGGTAATTTTCTTGACTGTGTGGAGGAGGTGAATGAGAAGCAAGGAAAGGATTCAGAAAGAACTTTGCTGTAGGGAGACAAAAAAGTATGATTTTCAAAGGAGAAAAGGGAAAAATAATGTTTACACACAGCAGCATGTGCAAAGAATAAAATTGAGAATAGAAAGCAAAACAGAGATGGAGAAGGGCACAAGGGCTGTGAGACTCAAATGAGAGAAGTATTGCAAGGAAAAAAAAAAGTGGCAAAAGATGTAGGTGGGAGCATAATTCTGCAGAGCTTTGTGTTGAATGTAGATGTATTTACAATTCCTACTGTTTGCTGCTTATCTCTTGGTTTGGTAGCTGTGCAGGTGGGACAAATGAACAAGCCTTTGCTTTCTGGATTTTGTTTCCTGCTTTTCAGTAATTTCTCTGAAGCAGGTTATGGTTGCTGGTACATTCCAGAGAGCTGCTGCTTGAGGGGAAGCAGCTGGCTGCCCCTGGGTTGCCATAGCTCCCAGATGCAAAGCCTCACCACTTCTCCTGGCTAAAAAGCTGGGATGGAATGATGGCAGCATCTTCACTGCATCTCTGTGTGTCTGTGAACTACAGTACCTGGGAGTGATGCTGCTGAGCTTTGTTGGAAAGGGAGTGGCACTGGGGGCAAGAAAGGAACATTTCACTAAAATCTCCACGTACTGCAAAATGGGGATTCTGGGTTTTGTTGGGATTTTTCTGTGTTTTTTGGTGGTTTTTTTGTTTTGTTTTGGGTTTTTTGTGTGTGGGGGGGGTTTGTTTGTTTGTTTTGTTTTTCCTTTTTTCTTTCTTTGTTTTTTCTATGGCATGGAAATCAAACCTTCCCAAAATGTGTTCTCACAAGAATTAAAAAACAGAGAAGATGCGGGCATTCAGGGGCCTGGTGCTTTTTGCATTTGCTTCACATGCAGAAGACCAAAATTCATGGCCATTGTTCAAAATAGAGAGCAAATTATTTTTATAAAACTAACAAGGAAGAGGGGGAAGCCCCTTGTTGAAAACTCTTTGGTGAATTGGAGTACCTGAGTATAGTGGCACTGATGAGTCTTAGAGACCTTGATTAAATCTTCCTTGTATTCTGAAGTAGGGTTTTATAAATGATAGTAAAAGCACCACTTCTGTTTCTATGTCAGTGTAGGTATACCCAGCTAGACAGGAAAGATGGGTGAGGTAAGAAGAATTAGTTAGCACTGAGGTTAAGTTTCAAAGAAAAAATGCTGGTAATTTTACTTTGTAGTAGCTGAAGATGAGATACAGTATTCTCTAATGTGATGAAGAATTTTTTAAATTTTATTTTGTAACCAGATTAATGGAGAAAACAAGATGAATGAGATCATAGTGTTTGTTTCCCTTTCTTAAACATTGAATCCATTGACCAAATTGAACCAAATTCCTCAGAAGAGGATTGGAAGACTTAGATGAAGTACAAATAAAATAGGAGTTAGAGGCTCAGTTTAACCACCCTTAGAGGTTGTGGAGAACATCTGTAGGCTCCATTTATCTTGCTGTGACCATGGAGGGACTTGTTATGGCATTTCCTTCAGCATATGGGCAGATAAAGGTATAGGATCAGAGCTGAGTCTGTGCAAATTTCTCTGCAGTTTCTCTCAGCCACAGGCAGTCTTTGCTGGGCAGGTTTTGCCTTTTTGTCACGAGGCTTGGGATGGGATGGACTTTCTGTGAAGCTGTTTCTGCAAGTGTCTCTCCCTGCCATGGATGGGAAGTGCTCTTACTTGCCTCTGCAATTTATAATACCAATAAACTGAGCAGAAACTTGACTCCAGCCTCTCCTCTCCCTCTTCCAGCTGTATCTTCATCTGGCGTCTGAGCTCCGAGATGACCCATCAACATGCGCAGCGACTCTCTGACATGAAGCAGAGAGGGAAGCAGGCAGAAAAGTCTCCTCCGCACAAGGCAGCTGGACTTATGAGGTGAGCAGAGCAGGCTGAGAAGAGGTGACTGGCTTTGTAGGGGTAATATAAAAACTATGGGATTCAATTCTGAGGTTCCTGCTGTCTTCGCTGATAGCTCCTTCCAAAATTCTCTTGCTTTTCTGATGGGTTTGCTGTGGCTTTTCTGCTCCCCTTCTTTGGATATAGAAGCCTGTCTGTGATCTTCTAGGCAGATTATTTAGTGTTGTTTCACTGATTGCCATGTGTATGAAATGTCCCTTGTGTCTTAATTTAGTTTAATAATGTGGTCAGAAACTTTAATTAGCAGTTTACCTAGCAATACAGAGGTGGCTACAAAGCATCTCATCAGGGAAGCCTTGCTCCTTCATGAATTAAGTTCTCTGGGTCTAGGCTGAACACAATTTAAAGGCTGATTTCTGCAGTGTCAGTACTGAAATATACCTGTGACCTGTGTGAGTTTGCCATGCTAATCATAATTCTGAAACAGTCCTTATAGTTGTGCTGTTTCTGTGCCAGAGGCTTTGAAAAAGATCACCTAAAAATAATTATAATATAAATAATAAATATAAAAGTAATTTCCATGAGAAAAGTTCTTGGCAGCTAAACCACTTTATTATTTTTTGCTCGGTAAACAACAAATCTAAAAACAAACTACCACTGCCCACAAACTGAATAGATCTAAATTTATCTGATGACCTTTTTCCAAAAAGCTGTGCTTAAACATAGGCCCTTTTTTCATACAGAAGAAGAGCAACAAGGGATTATGGATTATTAGTGTAATGTATTTGGTTTCTCTGAGACTAATTTGACTATAAGCAATGCAGGAGAGAGTCCGTGACTGAGGAGATATGGGATAAAAATGGGGAAAATACAACTTTTGAGGGTGATGCCCTATTTTCTTCCTCCGAACGACTGCAGATTGAATTTTGGATATAAAAAGTGCCAAAGCATTAGAGGATTTACCATACTGGTTGTAGAATATCATGGACCTTCCACTCCTTTTGGGAGCAAGTATGCTGAAACAAGTCTGTCTGCATAGTTCCATACGGGAAGTCCTCATCTGCTTATCCCTGCAATGAGCCTTTTGGTAACGATGCTGGGACAACTCAGGAAGCCTTTTCTCTCTAGCCAGAATTCTGGAGCTGTCAAGCAATGTGCTTTTTATAGCAAACTCTCCATGATTCCAGCAGCTGCAGCTTTACCCTCCCAAGGCTCAGCCCATGACAGATAATCCCAGTCCTCTTCTGCATGAGGTGATGTTTGTTTCCGTCAGACACTGGTTGGAGGGCGGTGTTAATGCCACGCTAAGCCCAGTGTTTTATGAAGCTGGTTTGGTAACCTCCTTACAAGCCTGGAATCTACTTTGCTTGGTCAGCTTTTGAAAGCTTGTTTTCAGTTTTGGTTGACCACTGTGGTCACTGGGATCAGCAAAGACATAGCTCCAGAGCATTTTGGATTGGGACTGACTATGGAGGAAGAGCCTATTGGACCAACATTGCAGAGGTGGGAGAAGAAAAACTAACAAACTTGAGTGAGATTGGTTTTCTAGATGCTCTGTGCCTGTTCTGGTTGTGTTTCCAAAGGTCTGTCTCTGTAGGTTGCAGTGGAAACCGGGGTTGTATCTGTTGGTGTGAAACTGTTGTCTTCAAAGGGCTCACAGTAGTCCAAGAGAGGTCCACTGGTGGTACATCATTTGTTCCACAATATTTCTCTAGAATGGTGTTCTTAGAGTGTGTGGGGTAGTAATGCATTCTCCTAATTTCAGAGTATGAATCTATGACAAGATGATTAATCAAACTAATATTGGGGAAACAAAACTGAACTGAGGAAACAGGGGAGAGATGAAGCTTCCAGTTCAGGACAGTGCTATCCCTTTGCAGCTGGGACTGGCAGGATTGGTCCAAAGAATAACATCTGGAGCATTAAAATGCCTTTCTTTGTCAAACAAGTGGTCCATGAAGTGCAGTATTTTTCATGGAAGATAATAGTTATTGAGACACTGTAAGCTATATGGACCTTTTGTGGTCCATTCACATCTCTGTCTGTTCCTATTAGTGTTTGGTTGTAGACCCAATGTCCACTGAATTTGTACAAATCCTTTTAAAACTTTGTAATATTGTCTGTCTCTGCAGCCTCCCAGGTGACAGGTTTTAGGAGTTCACTGCTCTCTGTGGAAAGAAGGTTTTTGTCTCTTTTAAAACACAATCTTTCTAGTTTTGTTGAAGGCTCCCTGCTTCTGAATATTGTTAGCTTTGGACCATAGTTCTGCATCTAGCTATCTGTAGTCCCCATAGTTCTGTAAACCTCCATCATAAACTTTCTCCATCCAGCCTTTGCTCCAAACTGAAGAGTCCCAAACTTTCAGTCCCTCCAAAAACTTCAGAGACTGCAGTTTCTCCTTTGGAGAATTTTTCTGACTCATCTCTGTATGGGACATTGGATTATTTTGGAACTGATCTGACCTGTATAACTCAGTTCTCCATAGTGCTCCTGAGAGTCTTTCAGTTCTGCTTCTAGTTGTGATAATTGTAGATGTGTGCTTTTCTCTCATCTGCTGAACATGAGGAACTTTTTTCAGCATAAAGAACTTGTACTCAACTGATATTGCTGGTACCTTTTAGTTTTGAGGCATTTGTATTTTCAGAGAAGGAACCATGCAAAAGCCTTCAGTAAATACAGTTTTACATTTATTATTTGGAAATGCGTGTCTCCAAATTTTTGAAAGGGAAGCTTTTAAATTGATTTTACTGTGGAATGTTTGTGGGGATTATAGTCATGTTTAGCTGAACATTTATTTTGTTTTGAAAAACATTTCTTTGTGTTTTTCTTTGAAGTTCCAGTATAAGTAGCAGGAAATAGAAATGTTCTCCAAAGTAAATTGTCTAAAACTAATGTGTGTATGCAGAAGAAGTACTGTGTGCCCTCAGATATATTTGGAAAGAAGAACTTCTTATCAAAATTTCAGTGTGGCTTTGGTCCAGTTCAGGAAATGTGTGTGGTTTCCAGGGCTCAGAATGGGGCAGGCTTTTAATGCCAGATCAGAAGTGGTGCCTGAGTCTGTGCTGAATTACTGCAGTTATAACACTAGGGAAACTCTGCAGTCAGCAGCAATGTGATCTTTCTGTGGGGAAAAGCCATGTAACTTTATTTTTAAAACCCCTGGGCAACTGTGGAGGAAGAGGGGGGAGGCAATCTGTTAGTAACCCTGCCACATAGGATATTACATTTTTATAAATAGGCCCTGAAAGCTGAGGATTTAAGTAGCTTAAGATCAGAGTGGGAATTCTGACAAAATATCTCTTTAGATGGATAGTTGCCTTGTCTCTTTTGTTTTGTTTTAAAAAAGAAGGGCTGAATTCAGGATATCCAAAAGAATAGAGAGTACTTAATATCAGATGTCTTAATACTAGGACTACATAAAAGACATGTGGCATTTTTAAGTCCATATACATGTCCTGAGGACTTTCTAACTGAAGTCCTTTCCTTGCTGTTGACCCCATATTAACAGATCCTGCAGAAAGTGGGAGCTGAAGTGCAGCTAACTCAGCCCATCTGTACAGAACAAGAAGACCCAGGCATGGTAGTAGAATGGCAGAGTTCCTCAGCAAGGGAAGAAGACAGAAGAGGACAATTATAATCTGTTCTCAGTCACATGCATCTTGTCAACTGGACATGTCTGTGCATGCTATTCTGGAATAGCTACTCTGAAACATTCATTCTGGCATAATGATGCTTTGTTGGGGCTTGGCTGAACCTGCTCTCAGCTGGAATTCAGCAAAACCTGGCAGTCTTGTTCCTTTCAGAATGTGCAGTGCTTATTTGGAAGCAGTTCCTGTGCTTGAAACCTCACCCCCTATTACTCTGACTTCCACCTAAGCATGAACAGGGCTAAAGAAAGGTCCAGAGGAGATGTGTGCAACAGAGAGGATTAGAAGAAAATTCAAAGTAGGCAGGGAAAGAAAGGAGAAAGTAGTAAGGCCCAAAGTGAGGGACTGACATGGGCAAGCACAACAGCTCAAACATTCAAGACCTTATGAAACTAGGTTTTGGGAGTATCTCAGTTTCAAGTCATTGGGGTTTAAATGCTTTTGAAACTCCCAGTTAGTGATACTCCCTACAAGTTATGGGACTGAGTTTCAAAAGCATATTTCAGTTGTAAAAAGGAGGGTGGGGAAGAGGGACATGAATTTTTGCTGGGATAACAAAAGGTAACCTTACATTTGTATTAGACATGTGACTTCATAATTTGGTTGGCATTTCCTGTGAGGTAAGAAAAAATGCACATTTGATTTCCAAACTATGTTTTATATTCTCTTACTCATCTCCTTTGAAGATACTGGAACATTCTTTTTTGCCCCTTACTCATTCTGTCAGTCACTAGCTGGCAGACAGGGTTGAGCTCTTCTATTTGTAATGTAAATCACATTAATAACAATCCTACCTGCTCCATTTACACCAATGACAGGAGACTGCCAAGCACATAGCTTTGCCTTACTGTATTGCATAGTGAGGTATTCAACAGCTTAGATACTAAAATGTCTAATAATGCAATGCTGCTTTCTCAATAAACTCCTCAAACAACTCTGACGAAGGATGATATCAAAATTGCTGATACAAAATGAGTAGTCTACCATTTCATCCTTCTAGGACAGAGCAGGGCATAACCTCAAATGGGCTGTGTGTAATCACAAGGAGCTGAGGGTGAAAAGATGGACAGTAAAAAAAAGAGGCTGACAGACTCAAATGTCAAAAGTAGATGAGGACAGCCAATATGAAACTGTTTCACTGGAAGACTCTGCAGACTACTGTTGGTTTCATTCTTGTTTTTGCCAGAATACCTCATAGCTCAACTAAAAGGATTCACTAGTTGTTGTTCAACCATTCCTAATGAAACGGAAGTTAACATTCTGCCACTATGGGAAAGGATTAAAATACCTTAACTATTTCTTACCATGTAAGATATCCTGCCTGTTATCTGTCTGCTGCAGGGGAGGTTGGTTCCTGGACAGGCTGCATTTGGTAGATGGGCTATTTTAATTTCATGATTAATGCTTGGCACTCAACACCCACCAGTGCTATCCTATAAATGTGACTAATGATGAGTTTGGCACTCTAGCTCAAGGCCATACATTGGGTGATACTCAAATTTATTTGTTAGGGATGCTTTATTTTTTTCAATTGTTCTCCAGAGTGGGTTAGTTAATTTGATTCTGTTAACTGAAGGGGTGAGGGGAGGATGAGGAAAAGGAGAAGAAAAAAAGAGGGTAGAGTTTGGTGTTGGTAAGTGTCATTGGTTGTTATTGGGGGAATTTTATGCTGGGAGTGTCTCAGGTCTGTGGGAGAACACATCTCATCTACTTCGATTAAAGATGTGCCCCAAATATGTTTTACATTATTCCTTAGGGCTAAAAAAGGCAGAACAGTCCTCTTATGGTAAATGAGCTGTGGCTGCAGATTCTGCATGGTGCAATCCTTGATGTGAACCTGTCTCTTAATGTGTGGTAATTTGCCATAGACCCAAGTGTATCTCTGTAACATCTTTGATGTTGAAAACAGTTCCAGAGAGGAAATGCTTAAGGGTGGGAAAAATATTTGCCTTTCAAATATGCTCTGCCATCTTGACCTTACAGAATCATAGAATCATCACAGTTGGAAGGAACCTTCAAGATCAATGAGTTGGCAGGGTCTGAAA
Organism: Calypte anna; assembly: GCF_003957555.1. Classification (NCBI taxonomy): domain Eukaryota; kingdom Metazoa; phylum Chordata; class Aves; order Apodiformes; family Trochilidae; genus Calypte; species Calypte anna. The sequence goes on from NC_044251.1 coordinate 5,708,976, forward strand.
GGGGAAGGCCAAGTTTCATTCCACTTCCTCAGACTCATTTACTTATGTTCTGAATTCTGTCACCCTTCTGCACAAATGCTGCAGCAGGCTCTCCACACCTTTGTGCAGAGTTTAACTTTCCCTGATTTTCAGAGGTGGATTTTGCTAGAGGTGATGGGTGTTTGGGAGAGTTGAGGCAGCCTGCTGAGTGAATGGAGCTAAGGTGGAGAACTGCCTGGTGTAAAGATTGAAATGTCGGGCAATTCTTGAGCCAGACTGTAATACTCTCCAATTCCTGTCTCCCAGGCATGAGTCCATCTCTGCCCTGTCTTCTATGCCTGCACTCTCATCAGACAGTGACAAGGATGGTGAAGATGAAGGGAATGATGAAGATGAGTTACATGGCCTGCAATCTTTCCAAATTCAGTCCAGCTGCAACACTGAGAGAGATTCAGGTATAAATGGGAAAAGGGCATGAACAGAGATGGAGAAAAATGGCATGAATATGAATTGGGGAGAAGATGAGAGACACTGGCTTAGAGAAATGAGAAACTGGCATAAAGACAAAGACAAATACAGAAACAGATGGATCAGTACCAGTGGATACTGTGGAGTTGTCCATTCCAGCATCAGAAGAGGGGTACATTTCAGAGTTATCTGATAAAAAATTCAGTTGTTAAATTGCCAAGTTTCTTGCTAGTTCCAAGTGGCGAAAATAATTTTGAATAATTATTATTATTTTGAATCCTGGTCTACAAGCTATGAAAAGTCCACAGAAGTGAAAAGATATCTCATGGAGCATTCTAGAGATGTCTGATAAAACTTAGATTAGATATTTTCATTACTGATTCAAGATATTTTTACTGCAGATGCTACAGTGTATTGGAAGAGGGGTTTTTCCCAAACCTTTGGTGAGCCACTGCATTGTGGCAAGTGCTGTGCCTTGGGTCTGCTGAGTCACCGAAAATCTTACAGAAAACACTATGTCTGCATTCAAATCTTGTCACAATGCTTTGGTAGTCTGTTGGAAAACATGTTGGCAGTGGTCTGCTGGTTCAAAAGGTGTAGGAATGCTGCCTTTGAGGAAGGATGAGGTAAAAGGTCTTAAAAAATGCTGGACTGCTGGCCAAGGATGTCAACTATGTGTTATCTTTTTCCCTTTGCAGATCCAGACGTTACCCTCTCAAGAAGCCTTTCCCATTGGGAAATGAGGAGGGTGAGTTGCTAAACCTTCAAATTTTATTAGTTGTCATAGGCAAACTGGAAAAGAAGTTCCCACAGAGATAAAAGCCTTATTCTCACTGGTGGGAAAGATGCAGCTGTGGTGGGAAACTATAGAGAAGCCTCTCTTTGAAAAATGACTTGAGAGTGGCAAAATATCACCTAGTTTAAGAGACAATTTCACTTGAGATTTCTGGGTCAGTATCCATCAGAGGTTATGCTTTTGCCCTTTCATTTCTGGCCTGAATCTCATGTGGTGCTGACCACATACTTGGATACAAGGTACCTAAAGCTCAGTTATTCAAGGAGTAACAAAAGTGTCATCTTTAATCGATGCCTTATGATTAAAAGATTAATTTAAAGCTGCCTCACGGACAGCTTTAGGGCTTGAATTGTGTTTTCTTTCCTCTTGTTCCTTCAGCAGAACTCAGCCCCTAAGACTCCCTCTCTTTCCATTTTCTCCAGGCCAAAGAGATAGCAGCAATCCAGCGCTCAGAGGCACCAATGGCCAAGCTGCCTCGGCAGCGCGGGCGCTGGTCCCAGCCTCCCAGCAACATCGAGATGACAGTGAAATCTATGCTGGATCTGCGTCAGTTGGAGTCTTTCTCTGTCTCCCGTTCTCCCAGTCGAGATTCCCTGTCTCAAAACAGCAATGGGGATGACAGAGAAGACCAGGCAGATCTTCCTGTGCACAAAGTAAGGGCAGTACGAGGAGGTGAATCTACTCTGAGTGCATCTCTCCTGCCTCTGTTTATCATTGTCTGTTTTTATTACTACCTGATACCATTCTTATATCTCTCAGAAACCTGTTTAGATAACACCTTGGTAGGTAGTGCTTCTGCAGCATCTGAACCTGCCATCTTATAGCAGACCCAGTAGAGGATCAAGGTTTCCTTCCAATGACAGGGAAGAACTCATGTTTTCTTTTCATCCCTTTGATTATTCAAGGCAAAAACAAACTGAGAAGCTGAGCTTGGAATTGTGAATGTGGACTTGATTACCTGTTAGTTCACTCTGCTGGGGTGCAATTTTTGGCTCCAGTGGTCACTGGAATGTGGCTCATATGAAGCCCTTAGGATCTGTGCTAGATTATTAGGGTCTCTTTAATCTTTGTATTGATGGGTCACAACAAGTAATGCATTCTCATACCTCAGAAAGCTAATGCCAGTTTTCCAGTAGCAGTCTGCCCTGGTGTTAGGGTTTTTCCTTCCTTTTTACCTGCATGACTGAGAAGAGGATTTGGCTCACTGCAGGAAGTAAATCAGTGTTTTTCAGCTGTGGTTCACAGACTTCTCTGAACTGTGTCTGATCAGTCTATAAAATAAATGGCAGAACCTACTGCTACGTGGCTTACGCTCCTGATGAATGGTCAGAGAGGGATGGAGAGTCCAGTATTTTAGGGAACTGCAAACAGGAAACAAAATCAGAAACTACAGCAATAGTCTGTCCTGTTTGGTAACTAAGGAACAGGAAAGACATAGGAGTGTTGTGTTTTCTCATCTCAGATTTCAGATCATTTCTGTGCTGTAATGCATATTTTCTAGCTCTGAGCAGCACTTGATGACTTAAGGAAAATCACTGGTAACATCCAGTTTTCTCTCTTTTTAAACCAGGTTAGCAGCTCAGTACCTCCTCAAGATAACCAGTCTTGTGTGAGACCTCAAGTGATTCGGCTTGTGTCCTGTGAAGAGGAGATTTTCTCTCAGGAACTGGAGCCTTCAGAGAGTGAGGAGTGTGTAATCTACCCTGAGCAAGATGAAATCCATCCAGCAGACCCTAGCAGGTTAAAAATAAGCTCTCTGCTGTGCATAGCTGAGACATTTCTGGTTTAGTTTGCTTGCAGCTTGTGTGGTAACTTGGGTGAGCTAACTTACTGTCTGACTGATGCCAGGCATGTTTAATGGAGAGTTTTATGCCAGCTTGATGCTAAAGGAATTTGAAACAAAGACAGCACCATTAAAATAATCCTTCCTCTGAGGAAAATTCACACTAGCAGCCTCCTCCAAATTTTTTTTTTTTGAATAAGTTACTTGGGAGTAACCTTTTTGCTTTCTCCCTTATCTGGGTTGAAATAAATGAGGGAAAACCTGGAAGCTGGAAAATCGCCCAAAAGTGACATGTGAAATATCTGCCCAGAAGAAATGATGGGACACTATTACTTATGACAATTTCAAATCTAACTGGACAAAAACTTAGCAAATGTAGACTCTGATGACCCTTACATGGGAACTAGAATAGCTTGCATGCAATAGATGAAATTGAAAAGGACACTGGAGACAGTGGAGATCTTTTCTCTTACTCTGCTTTTTATTCTGTTTGTTTACCTCACTTAATTTTCTTTCTGTTCTCCATTTCTTTCCTTCCCTGAATGTTATTCTTCCCTTCTCCTCTTAGCCTGATGCTAAGAGCTTTTTAATTTCCCCTGTGTCCTCCTACTCAGTTACTAAGAGTGGGCTGATGGCTTTGGACTGTCTTTTATGCAAGAGTGCATGCCAAGATTTTGTGGTTGGAGCTGCTAGGATTCTCCTAGTTTCTCTTTTTTTGCATTTTTTTTTAAATTGGAAAACTTAGACAGAGTAGACCCATGTGCTGCTCTATTAAGTAAGAAAGGGAGGAGTTCTGGTGATTTTGGATATACATTTTACACATCTCAAAGTATATAGAGTTTGCAAGCTGCCAGGGGTGACTGAGTGACATATGTATCCATTGGGTGACTTCTACATCCTACCTTGCTTTGAAGTACATATGAAACCAGAGTATTTCCTAAAGTGGAAAACTGAAATTTTCAGGTACCAGGCAAAAAAATAGTGCTGGTGTCTTTAGACAAGATAGGACTCATGAAATCGAAACAGAAATCAGGACCCCTGTCCTCAATATTGTATTTTTATACAGTGTTCTTCAGTAAATTATTCTTGCTCAGACCCAGAATCTGCTCTGTTTTTCAACACAGAAGTTGTCCAAAGAAGTGGGGCATAACCATAATCTATGGCAAATGAGTTTCTGTGTTTCAGGTAGAGGCCTTTTTTCATTATGTAGACTTCTACATTTGTTCCTCACCTGTGCTGAATATGAAGCCAGGGCTGTGCTGGTGCCTGATAATTATGAGAAACAGACAACACCCATAAAATCAGACAGTCCCCTTGAGACTTCACTGTCCAAGCTTAATGAAATGCAAAAATGTGTGTATATATATATAATGGTAAGAGAAATCAACTTGTTCCATTTAAAGCCTTACTTCTGTAATCAAAGGTGTTACTAACACAGGTAAGGCCTTATGAAAGTTAGAAAATGGTTCTTTACATGTAAACCAATTATCTCCTCTAGTGCTGTATCTTTTCCTGGTTTTCTTGTAGTGAGTTCCAGGTAAAGGCATTGCCCCATGGGAAGCTGAGTAGAGGTTATCAGAGTAATGGATGCCCAGACAAACACAGTCCTGACAGTGCCTGCTCTGTAGATTACAGCAGCAGTCGTCTGTCCAGCCCAGACCATCCCAATGAAGGTAAAATGTGAAGGCTTTATAAATTTATTTATATTGTGATGTGGAACACTGCAGAAACTTGCTGGGGTGATTCTGTGCTATGCTTATCAATTGTTATCCTGACCTCTAATACTTGATATTATTTTTGATATATTGATACTTGATATTTTTTATTGATACTGATACTTCATGAAGTCACACTCCTATTAGTCTTCCTAATATTGCTGTGAAGGCTCAGGTGTGTCTGAACAGACCACCCTAGAAGCCACCCTAGAAAAGGGAATTGGTTAAAGTGCACTTTCCCTGTGTGCCTTTGGCTTTTTTCCTAGGTAAGGAAGCAGGTTTAGTATTGGTAATCTCATAGGTTATGCTGTTTGTGATTTATGGTAGACTAGAGAAATACATTTAATGTTGACCAACTTTTGCTTTAACCTTCTACCTTCAGTTTAGTGGGTTTTTTCTGGATATTTTTTTAACCTGGCTAATGTTACTGTGATTATACAGCATTGGTTTTGGGGTTTTTTTTTGTCTTTTCCCAGATTCTGAAAGCACTGAGCCCCTAAGTGTGGATGGCATCTCAGACTTGGAGGGAGAAGAAGGAGAGGAGGATGTGGGCACCAGCATGGCAGAGGGAGAAGTCCCCCAGCCACCTGATCAGGAGAGGTTTCTCAAACAGCATTTTGGGACACTGAGCAGCACTGATAGAAAAGGTACTGCTCTCTGCTTGTGGTTTGGGGGAGGAGGGGGACTTCGTGAGGTCACTCCATATTTAACACCTGGATAAATCAGATCAGGCTACAAGTTCTGCAAGGCTTTCCTGACTGTGTGTGTACCAGGGAGCAAAAATAGGGAATCAGTGAAGAGAGGGCCCTTAAAGATGACTGACATCTGTTTACTGGGTTTGAGAATGGGGTCTGTGTGTGGATGAGAGTGGGGTCTGTATCAGTTTGGATTAAGTATTGCCCCTGAAATCCTGAAGAGCTGTTCTCTTGTTCTCGAACTACTTTTTCCTGTTGTATATGGAGGTATTAACTGTGTTCACCACCACCCCTCTTTCCCCACAGCTGACATGTAGTGGCCTCTAGTGGTGCATTAAGGCACATCAAATGTCACAAAAGAAAAGGCTGAAGTGCTGGGTGGAGGGAGAGATTAAGAGCCATCAGTATCAAAGGAGCTGGTTAGTCTTTATCGACCAGCTCCAGAACAAAGCGAAAATTTTTAGAATTGATAATGTTTGTAGGCAGCAATATCCATGTGAGTTGTTTGGTTTTCTTGTGTGTTTTGGTGGGTTTTTTTCCTTCTCCTTTGGTTGGTTTGTTTTCTGCTTTGATGCCAGTGCCTCCCAGTGCTACAGGAAAGACAGGACACAAAGGAAAGCGAAAAAGGAGGAGGCATATCCTTAGGGAGAAGTAGCAGTTTAAGGCACAGTAACCTAAGTAGAATAGAGAAGGCAAAGCCAATTAAATTATGTAATTCCCTGTGGTGTTAGTTCAAAAAAAATCGCCTTACATATGGGGACGCATTTGCTAGTTTCTGTGATAAGAAAATGCATGTTTCAGAATTTTTGTTCTGTAACTAAACTGATCCTTTTTTTCTCTCCCCTTTAACCAAAAAATTTTAGGTGGCTCATGTAGGAATCTGGAAAGAACTGAAACCCACAGCATTTCTTCTCGTTTTCTTTCCCAGTGCCCGGCTCTCAGGTATGGCTCTGTTTGTTTGGAGTATTTCTGTTTGTTTTTACTAGTGTGAGGAGGTCTCCTGCCAGGTCCTGGGTCAAAGGAGTTGTGCAAACTTCTAGCCTTGGTGTGCCTAAGCACAGTGAAGTGTTAGCATAGCACCTAGCAGGCTCTTTGCAGAGCCTTGTGATTTTAACAGTCCATCCTGTGTTGCTTTAGTTGTTCTATTTCTCTCTAAACTAACATTGCTGGTTTGTTCTTTTTCCTCTTTCATCAATGTGCCTGTTTCATGATTAATGCCTTGGTTGATAAAGCCAGAGGAATTGCTAATTATCTAATTCACACTTTGCTGTTTATGCTGTGCTTATTCTTTTGCATTTCATTCAGCTTGGACAATGAAAGTAGGCTTGTCAACTTTTCCTTTGTTTTACAGTCCTTTTGTATTCAGCTTTGTTTCTCCCATTTCTTTGTTTCTTCCCATGGCTACACAGGGTGTTCTGGTGTCTCATATAAAGCACCATAGGGATATTATTCTTCAAAAAAACCCCTCAATCCTAAAGCACCCTGAAGGACTCTCCAAGCTGTTTCTCTTGTTGTATGTATATATAAAAAATAATCCCAACAAAACAAAGAAAGAAGCAAAAAACCCAAACAAAAAAACGGGGTAAATTTTTTCATTTAGATTCAAAGATGTTTAAAACAAACAAAAACTCCTCTGTTCCCTTAAAATGACAACTTGAAATCTCAGCTCAAATTAATTTCACTGTATAGGACTGAGCAGATTTGGGTACATCTTCTATGGTTCACTGGCTGTGCCTGGATTCACCATGTTAGGGAGAAAATTTTGTCATTGGTATTCAGTTGCTGTTGCTGCTGTCAGGAGTGCCTCAGTCTGTCTCACGTGGGGACTGTGTGTTTGGGGAGAAAGTCGGTGGTCAGCTGTTGTGTCAGCTTCTGGAGAGTTGCAGTGGTGAGTGAAGGAAGCCAGTGGTGCTCTAGGGATCTAACATATGATAAGTAGTTTTAGCTTATGAAAAAACTTAGAGCTTTTCATCTATTTGGCTGTTCAAACAGGTCAGGTGGAAAGCTGCTTTTCTTCCAGAGTAAGTCTACTGGTCTGAAGTAGAGAGGAAGAAGAAATCAAGCTTCCCTCTTGGAGATACTGACCAGCTTTCCTAGTAATTATGCTTTCACAATATTAGGAAAGTGTAATTATTTTCTCTTAGGGTATCTTGAAATTGAAAAGATTTTATGACCTCAGAGAAAAGACCTGACCTGACTTTGCCCAGTCTTCCCTCTTCCTGGAATTTTTCCTTCTCTTTCATTCTTACCTCTAACAGTGTTTCCCCTGGAAACAATGACCCAATGCTATTTGTGATCACACAGCCTAAGGTCAAATGCCTGAAGATCAGTGCTTCCAGAGATGTGTATAATGAGTGGTAACAGCCTAGGGCATTTTTTACTTTAAAAAATTTAAAATATGGATAGGGAAATGTTCATTATCCTAAAGAAACTGGCTTAATGAGTGTGCCTGTTTGTCCAGGGCAACATACTGGTGTTAACTGGGTTTTCTTTATCCTGTTCTCTAGACGACTGTCACTCTCTTCATCAAATCTGGTGCTGGATTCAAAGCCCCTTGAGCCACCAACCCAGACCAATCAATTTACATCAGACCTGCTGAAAAAAGACAGCAGCCATCCTGATGATGCACTGGAGACCACTCAGCTCCTGGAGAGTGTAAATACAAATCGGGCTCTTTGTGTCCAGAAAAAACGCCGATCAGCTTTGGAGGCAAGCAGAGTTGGGATGGCTCCAGGAAGGGTTATTCCATCCTTTCCAGAAGGCCCTGTGAATGTTGGGATGAGAAAGGCACAGTCAGTTCATGACCTCGTTCATGAGGGTAAGGACACAGGTTGGAATGATGGTATAAACCTGAGAATGAAATGGGGAGATTTGAGCCTATGTAGACATTTAAATGATGCTTGTATCTTTCTGCATTCTGAGCTAGAGGCTTTGCATGTCTCCCAACTCTGAGCCTGTCAAGGGAAAATATTTTTAATCTATAATGCAGATGCTGATCTCATAATTATCAGTTTCTGATATTTTTTTGGCAGCTGTGGGAGGAGAAATGCCAAGGGTAAAACGAACTTGGCTGCTCTAGGCTAAGACTGAAGCTTCCCAATGTGGGGAAGAGAGAAAGAGGGAAAGATGAGTTACTAAAATGACTGTATCCATGTACTTTGTGTGAAAGAACTCCCATTTCTGAATCAGTCATCTTAGAAGCCATTAATAATCCCTCAGTTAATTTAAAAAAACTAAATCTTATCACTGCAACATCATATATTATTTTTGCCTCCTTCCTTTGGCCTGTCAGTTGGTGGTCACAATGGTCTGAGGTCTTTAAGAACAAGTCTCTCATCAGGTCAGCAGCAATGTCTGATCTGGATAAGGGATGGGTGAAAGAGAAAGCTGTTGAAGTAATGTTAACCTGAAGCTGTGGTTCTGTGCAGCTCTCTCAGGAGCTGAGCTGAGGCATGTGGGCTGGAGCAGCCCTGTTACTTTCCAATTTTGGAATTCATTGCAGGCTCTTGGCATGTTTGTCTGTTTAATTTTCACAGATAAGGGTCCTGGAGTGATATCCTCTGCCAAGCAGCGTCCTCATACTCTTTTGGTGGTTGAGAAAGATCCCAGACCTAACAATTGCAGGGTGTTATCAGCCAGTATGTTGAAGATGGATGGATCTGGTGCTCTGCTGGCCAAAGATGTCAGGGCTGCAAAACCAAAGTCCTACATGAATCCCACAACCAGCTTCCGGGCTAAGATGTCACGGAGTGTATCTGTAGGGGAAAATCTGTACCTGGGTTACTCCACTGAAATGTTGATTGATGGGAGAACTAGTCCTCCAGTGGCAGAGAAGACACAGTCTAGTTCCACAACAGATGCTGAGAAGATGAAGCTACCTGTGAAAGAAAATGCTCTAGTGAAGCCAGCACTTCAGCCAGTTGTAAACTGCTCATCTCCAAAGTCCTTCCACAGCAAGTTGGCATCATCCAACCGAGCACATCTGATTCTTGACATTCCCAAGCCATTGCCTGATAGACCCACACTGGCCTCCTTCTCACCCACTACCAAATCAAAAACCCTGCTTGAGCCACAGTCTCCACAGTCTCCTGCTGGGCCCTGTAAAAAGAAACCCTCTATTCCTGAGGTCCGAGCCTCCAAAAAGGAGACTCAAAATGCTGTCTCTTTGGTTCCTGGTAGAGAGATCCCAGCAGGACTTGCTAAGGAGAGCCCAGTGGAGAGTCCAGTCTCAAGGACAGTTTGCCAGGATGAGCCAGGGGTTACTAACCCAAAACTGAAGGATTTGTCAGAGGGCTGGCACCTCAGGTCTCCTGAAGGCACACTGAGGTGCAGGGAGAAGATCACCAGCATCGCCTGCATGCTGGAGAATCAACCTGGATTTTGCCCTCTAGACCCCATCAGGCCGAGGTCTCCTACAGCTCTCACTGCCTCAGCACAGGTCTCAGGTGTGCATGGATACCCACCTCTTATCTTCCCCCTTCTGTCTTCTGTCTTTGTGAACCGCCTCACGATCCCATCACATTTCTTTACGTCCAGCTTCTGGCCTGTCTCGTCCTGTCTGCACCTGTCTCGTTCCATAAGCCATCCTCTCAATGGTGAGATACTTCTTCAACCTAACATCTTCTCAGTCTTTACTTTCCATTTCCTCTGGGTCTTGTGTCTGAGGGTTCTTTTTTAGCTAAGTGTTTTGTAGACCTCAGCACTCTCACGTTTTAGTCATGTGATTACGTGCAGGGGTCAATAAAATATTTTAATATTTTTCTAGTCTTAGAGCTGATGTGCTGAGAATCCCCATGTGAGCTTGTGTAAACATCCCCCACATCCATCTCCAAGCTTGTCTGACCAGCAGATGAAGGCACAGGCTGAACCTAGCAAACACAGGTAACAGTGACAGTGAGGTTCTACCAGGCAGCTCAGGCTTTGCTTTGTTAATGTGCAAGTGTGCAGATTCCAGAAGGGTTTGCATACAGTTTTCTCATGTGAGATAGGGCTTGAACAACAGGAGTTCCTTGTTGTAGCCACCTGTAGGAGCAAAAAATTCCCTGTGGTGCCATCACCCTGCTTTGAGGACACGTCTGCAAACTGGTATGCAGCACACATGCTGGCCCAGCCTTTGCATTTAAGCATAAAGATTATGAATGAATCTGTTAATTATTTCTATTATTAACAGGTGGAACCTGTTTTACCTGCTGGAAACAGCTTTTGAATGTGTTACAGGCCCTAGTTTTAAGTCCTTCAGTCAAATGAAAACTAGCAGGGAATTTCAAACTGAAGCAAAAATCCTGCCCTCCAAGTCAGGAAAACCACCAGTTTTTCTTTTGAAAAGGGGTTTTTTCTTTTGTGTCACAACCTGAAAAGGAATGTACCTTCCTGAAATACCCAGCAGAGTCATGAGTTGAAGCTGCACTGATGCCTTGTGCTTCCAAGGGACTGTACAGTGCATACTTCTTAATCCCTTTTGCTATGTTGTTCCTATTCATATCTGAGAAGGGACATCTCTGTAATCTTCTGATGAATTACTTTCTGTGGTGCCAGGCTGCTCCATGCAATGTTGAAGTGCAATATTTCCACAACAAAGCACTGCAGAGGGGTAATCAGGTTTTGATGCACTATTATTTCTAGAAGGATCAAATGCTCTAAGACTGAAGCACTCTTGTGTAAAATAAGAAATGTAATGTTTTGTCTGAGGGACCTGCTGTTCTTTTATCATAGGGTGGCTGCTGTGTAAGACACTTAGTGCATCTAAAACTTTCCGACCCTACCCCTCCCTGCAAGGGTGAGGTTTCCTCCAAAAGCAGATGCAGCCTGGAGCTGTGGAATTAATTACATTCTACAGCAGAGAAGTAATAGGCCAGTTGTCTGTACTTTGTAAGCTGAGGTTTGTCTTTTAGACTTGAAAATTAATGTGTATAGCATTGGTTTTGGTAGGTTGCTAGGAATCTTTATTTGCAGAATAAGCACAGTGCAATTATTTTTTTTCCCCAGCAGTGATTATTATATTTTTAAAGCAGGTCCCAATACATAGAATACCCTGACAGAATATTTAGCTGCATTGTTTATTTCATTAGGATGATTTAGCACAGTGGATTCCCAACTATTTTTTTTTCCTCAGCAGACAGCTGTCAGTCTTCAGCTTCTTGCAGACCATGTTTCCCAATTTTTTAGTCACAGATGCCAGAGAAGCTGTTTAAATTGAAGTTGGCTGTTGCTGTGAACAATTTACTGTGCCTTCTATGGATCATAGCATGGCCATTTAGATTAGAACTGTAGGGTTGACAGGGACCTGTTCTGCTTCTGACCTGCTCTGTGACTCTGGGTTTCCACTAATTTTTCTGTTCTTCCATTTTCCTGCCTGCATAACACCTGCAGATAGAGACATAATTGTTTTTGTTGAAGAATATCATGAAGTTAAAATGCTGTAGATATGCTTCATACTATTGCTATGTTTAATATTCTATATTCAATATTCTCTGCTGGTTTCTGAAAGAGCACACCCAAGAGACATAAAATGCCTGTTAGTCAAGCATTTATGTTATGCTTGTGACCTTTTATCAGACTGGAGACCAGCACAAAAAGCATGATAAAGGAGAGAGGGAAAAAAAAAAAAAGAAACAGAAACCAATCGAGGAAAAAAAAAAAAAAAAAGAGGCAAGAATCTGCACTGACGTCAATTGTGCTCAGACTCTATACAGTTGGGTGATCTGGGAATCAAAAATGCAGATGGAAGGATTTGTTCTTCCAGACGTGTCTGCTTATGTATAAATAGAAATTTTTCTAGCTGTATTTGTTTATACATCATCTAGATGTATCCATAAAATTAACTAAGGTCCCTTCCAGCCTGTTCAGAGATGATGTTCATAATATTGCAGAAATAATAGTGATAATGTGATCAAGTTTTACTTTTAGGTAGCTAAAGGAAGTTGAATGGCCTTTGTCCAGACCTTTGCAAATTGAAGATAACTGCAGTTTGTGTGTATGTCTTATGTCTCTGTTCATGGTTTATGTCTAACTCATGAAAGTGTTTATTAAAACACTGCAGGCCTTCATCTCTGATTCTTTGGTGGGCATAGGCAGAAAAAGGTGTCTTTCAGTTGCTTGCTTTTATTTTTCATTTCCAGTTATGGTGTATCCTGGGTTGCTGAGAAAAGTGATGCTTTTGTGACTGAGTATTTTGTCAACACTCCTGGACCTCAGTACCCCCTAGAGAACACCAATAATTCAGTATAAGGCTGAGGGGGAGCATGTAGATTTCTAACCAGGTAGAGTTTAAATTAGAAGCCCTCAGGTCTGTCCTTTTTGCCACTGGGAACCTTCATTCCAACTTGACTTTAAGTGACAATGGACTGGGCAATCTGTGCCTGTCCTTGACTGTAGCAAAAATATGCAACATGGGAAAAAACATTGCTGACTTTGGAGAAGTCCAAGACTGGAAAATAAGAATGTTTGAACCAAGCAGCCCTTCTAGGTAGTATGAAGGAGAGCTCCTGTAGAACTTGGCTGTTTAATTGACTCAAACCAGCCGTAAAAATTGAATAAGAAGCTCACGTGGTCTTTCAAGTATATACTAAAAAGCCAGTTTTCTTATCCAGCTGTGAGACTGCAGATATTGGAGTGTGTCTGTACTTTAGTTTGTTGGGTTTTTTTTTATTTTTTCTTCCCCTTCAGACTCGTGCATCAGCATAGAGCAGTGTGAGCACGTGGTGTCTGAGCTGCAGGACAGCATGCGCAAAGCCCTTCACCTTTACCGCCTGGTGAGTGACCTCAGAGATGGGCTCTGTGACAGCAGGTTGGCTGTACAGCCCCTGAGCACTGAATGTATGTGGCTCAATGTATTTCTGGCTCAAGGTGTATATTTCTGAATGTATTTCTGGCTCAGGGTTTTCTCTTCACTTGGGTGTTCAGTGTCACGAGCTACCTGGTTGTTCACTTGACGGCAGCTTAAGCTTTAACTCGAAAGCAAGGAAGTCCTGATTTCCAACTGTTGGGTTTTCTGTGGCTTGCTATGGTACTCTGATTAAGTTTTCAATTAATTCTCAGCTTTTCAGTCTGTTTAGCCTATCTGTAAATGAAAGATAATAGCATGCCATTTTTCAAAGCACTATTAGGGAATTAGTGTGTATTTATACATTGCTTCAGAGATACAAAATATTCCAGGAGCTTTATTATCTCCATCTGTTCTGTTTTGAATGCCTGGGAAAAGGATTAGCAAATTGTGAGTTACCATGGGAATCCAGCTGTGACAGGAAACATGCAGCACTTTTCTGTTTCTCTCACTGCCAGACCAGAGTTACTTGCAGAGCAATGTAGCAGCTCTTAATTTCTTTGCTTAGCACTGATCTGTCAAGTCTTGTGTAATGAGTGTGAAACTTCCACACGGGGTCCTCTGCAGGTCATTAGCTTTCTGACCCTGCTCTGTTCCTGTGATCAGCTGCATCTGGCAGACAGGAAGAAAAGGAGACTGGAGCCCTGTGCTGCAGCTGGGAAACAGCATCTCCTTAGGCCCAGGATAAGGGGATAAGGATAAGGGGAACACTACTTGAAAATGTGCTTCCCATTTCTATCCTTCTGGAGAAAAGCCTCTGGATTTTGTGTGACTATCAGTATTGCAGGCGTGGCCTGCTATCTGGCTAAATTGGCAGTCTCAAATGTTGAAGAAAAGGATGTTTGAGTGGTCTGCAAATCTTCATGGCTTCACTTCCCTAAAGGTCTGAAGCTTAGTGTGTGCCCTGTCTGAACCCCAATGTATTCTTCTTACTTTTCCCTCTCTCTTTTCAGGTGTTAAATGATACAGAGTCTTCTACTGACAAAGACAAAATAGCAGGCCTCTTGACAGAAACATTCTCCACAATGAAGAAAGAATTGGACTCTCTGAAGGATGAGGAAGAGCTTCCAAAGGTTAAAGAGGTACTGGCAAAGCCACAAGATAGCACTAGCCCACTGACTGAGGGATGTGGTGCCAACCTACCAAGTCCCAAGAGTCTGGGACATGAGCAGACTCTGGCTTTGCTGGAACAGTACTCAGAGCTATTACTACAAGCTGTGGAACGACGCATGGACAAAAAACTCTAAGAGGGGGTGGCTTTCAGCTGTTTGTTGATACACAGAATTAATCCCAAGAAGAGGACCACAGAGCGAGCTTCAGATGGAAACTATCATTGCACTGGGCTAGGGCTGGTGGAGCAACCTTGATAAGCTGATTTCCCCAGGCCTCTACAACTGATTTGCTCTAATTCTTAGCAATGTGCTGGCCACACTTCTAGTAATTTTTTTCCCCAATGGTCTTCAACTTCCTGTCTCTAGACAAAGTCTTGAAAGAGGAGTTTGGAGAAGATGCCATGAAATTTCTTCATAGCCAGGAGGTCAGGATGTTTGGCACATAAAAAAACAAAGAAAATCCAGTTTATCCAAGAAATTCTGAACTGCTGACTAAATACAAAGGAGTCCAAGTGAAGCCAATTCTTTCTTCTCTAAGGCTTCATGAGAATCAAGAAGCAGACTTTTTATGGGTTTATTTATTAATTTATTTTTCTGACTGTTGGTCTATGTCACGCTTGTGGCTGTTACCTTTGTCTTTTAACAAAAACTGTCAATCCCTTTGCCATATCCCAGCGAGAAACAATCTCTGTATTATAAACCTCCAACAGGGAGACAGGCTGGAGTGTCTGTGCAATTAATGAACTGTTTTCTGCTTAAATTTTGTCTTGCTGTTCTTTCTTTTCCTGCCTTAGTTTTGTTACCTGGAGTCATCCTATTGTTGTCATGACAACCCTGTCTGTTTTTCTCTAGTTTCAAGAGAGTCCCCACACTGTATTTTACCTGTATTTACCTCCAGAGGAAGGCTCTGCAAACCTTGGACCATACTTTAGCTATTATGTAATGAAGTCAGTAGTGGTAATTGGATGTTATATTGATATTTCAGACTGGGTTTTCTGCAGATGTTTTTAAACAGTATTTAGATGCAAATATGAAAGGTTTTTTTCAGCCACCTTTCATATTTAGGATTTGGATATTGACTTTGATGCTCTCATGACTGGGAAATCTGGGGTGGTGATTTATTTGTTGAGAAATGACATAGAAATGCTGGTTTCCAGCTCTTAGAGTGTAACCCTGGATTTGAGAGATGTTCAGTGCAACGGCTCATCCTTGTCTTTTGTTCATTTTACTGTGACAGAAAAATGTTTTCTTCTTGTTTCTCCAGGAAAAGAGAATATTTACATCCCATTTGCATCTCTTAACTTTTGTAAAGCTGTTTCAACTACCCTCAGAAAATGGTTTCCAAAGAACTTTGAACAAGATAACTTCAGGATGTGATTACCACCACTTACCCTGCCCCTAGCATCTTTGCTTTTTATTAATTTCTTGTCTGAGAAAAAGAAAAACTTCCTCTCCTGCATTTGTGTGTGCAATGCTATTCTCACCTTGTGAAGCTTCTGAAAGGCCATGATAATCAGTGTTTCTTGTGGCTTCACACTGTCCAGTGATTTATTTTTCTTTCAATGATAAGCTAAGAGAAAATATTTTCAAACTGATTAAATTCTGCATTACCTTCCCCCTAACTCCCACTCCTTTCCACAACGGGGACAGATAAGCAAAATACTCTATTTCTTCCTCCATCTCTGGTCTGCCTTGTATTTATTTTAAGGCAGAACAGTGTAATCCCAGTTTATAAAACTAATGCAAACGACAAGCCTTTGGTGAGGGAGAGGCTGATAGCATCTGTGGAAGCCACTCAAAGGCAGCCAGACTGCATTGCTTGATTCCAGAGGCCTGAAGCAATTTTCTTACATTTTACTGTCCTGTCTATCATGTCTTTGAACTCCTGTGGCGCTTGGAAGTGTGATCTGTTGACTTCTTGTCTTTCTGTGACTGGAGGTCTGCAGTGCAGCCTTTTTTCTTGTGGGTTGACCACACTAGTGTAGAATAACCTGTTTTTTCTGAGTAACTCCAGGGTTGAATGATCTGCAGTTCTCACTCTCCTTCTAGGAGATTTGCAGACTGAACAACACTGGCAAGTATGAGGAGTTCTTAGAGAGCTTTCTAGCTAATTCTACCTGTAATTTAAATCTACCTAATCAGGTTTCAGGTTTCCTTGCTAGCCTTCCCTTCTAGGGGCTTGTACTGAAAAATTAAAAGTGTTACTTTCTAGTCCTGTATCAGCATTGCACTGTGCTCAATCAGCTGTCCCATGCTCAGTCCCATGGGCAGCATCTTTTGCACAGGCAAAACCTGCAAAGGAAGGCAAGTTGAAAACCAGAGAGGAAATTTCTGGCAGTTTCCTTGAGTGAAAAGGTGTGCTGGAGACACCGTGAGTCCAATGTATGTTTGCAGTTGTGTTGGGTATGTGATAGAGACAATGTGGGTCAAGCTTGCTTTTGTGGTGGTGAATTCCTCTACTTTCAGACTGTGAACACATGTCCTAGTATGCAGGAAAATTCTTGCTGTGCTGGGGCTACAAGACACTCAGGTAAAATCTATCTCTTGGTTCTGGTGAGAGCTGTTTGACGGCCCTTAATATTGCTTCCCTGTGCAATTTTATTCCATTTTATTATTTAAACTTTGAGACAGTGGCAACAAGAGTTGAGGGTAGTGGTGAGAATGAAATTCCCATTAAGGTAAAGAGCAACAACCAGTGAAGATGACATTAGAGTATGAAGCAAAGCTTCTTGGAAATCAGTTGCATGAAGCAAATCTGGTTGGGTTTTTTTCTTGTTGTTTTTTTTTTTTAAGCTGATCAAGAGTGTGTTTTGCTCACTGTAATGGGTTGTGCTTGGGAGGCAGCTGCCTATGGGAAACCAGAGGTAAAATTAGATCAGAATGATGATAAGAGAAGTGTTGGGCAAGTAGATAAGCTGGACAGTGGTTGTGTAGTTTAAAATAAATTAGAATAGTGTATGCGGGAGATACAGGAAAACAGAGTAGTGATAAATCTAGTCTTGGCCTGAGGAATACCATTTGGCCAATATATGTGAAAGATACAATATAGAAAAGCTTCAGTAAAGTAGATTTAGGAGTGAGATATTGATCTGTAATTGAAGAATAAAAAGGAAGAGTTTTGTCTTTAAATATGTGTTATTGGGCCTCTTGTTTCTTTGCTTGCTTTCTTCTAAACAGCTGTTTTTTTCCTTAAATGGCAAAGTTGTTTGCTGTTTGCCCAAAGCTTGGAGGTTATGAACTGGGTAGTAGAAGTCCAGTAAAGGGATGCTGGTGCCACAAGTTTGTTGCTGAGAGAGATGAGGAGATAATGTTCTATTTTCTGAGTTGAGACTGATCTGATTTTTCCCTGCTAACTTCCTGTTGCTGGCAATAGGAGATATTCCTAAAAATTCTAGTTTACATAACAAAGAGAGCATAAATGTGTTGCATTTTGTTGCACCTTGTAAATACATTCCACCACAGGCTGACCATTGAGCCAGGCAGAGAAATACTGAGAAGTAACTGCTTGGGTAGTGAAGAGGCTTGTGAGGGAGGTATTAAGACTTGAGTCCATTCCTCTTACCGGTTTGTGTGGGTGTTAGCATAGGCACAACCATATACCTGTGTTATGACCAGTTATTTGTTTAACATAAAGCCTGAAAAAATAATTTACCTATCCCCTCAACATACATTTTGTCCCCTCCAACCCAACATTCCTGTTGAAAATAAGAATAGTTGTTTTTTTTTTCCTCTCCATCTTGTAAATAGTTTAACTTTGCCTCTGGGACCCCTTGGGTCATTCTTGAGCCGTCTGAACTGTAGGAGGAGCTGCAACCTGAGAGGGTAGGGTAACATCATCCCTCAGCATCCCCCAGGAGCTGTGTTTATCCTACCTCCTCTCTCAGTTGTCCTCTCCTTTCCTACAACCTCCCAGGCGATGGTTGGGGCAGGGCTTACAGCAGTCCCCTCCCCAGAGCCCCATTTCGCAGGCTCCATGGTGACTCAGAGGAATTGGGACGTTTCTTTGGGGGAATAGAAACATACAAACTTTGTTTTGTTTTGTTTTTTTTAAAGGAATAATATGTATATAACTATATATAAGAAAAAACGAGAAACAGGTATTTAAGCACCATCAGTAAATTAATGCATGTGTACGGTGTCTCCTCTCACCCCAACCCCGCTGGATGTGCGGCATCCAGGATGAAAAATGACAAAAACCTCATTAAAAATCACAGGTCTTAAGTAGCCCCTGAGGGAGCAGGTGCTTCCTTCTCTGGATCGGACCAGCATGTCCCAGATTTCAGACAGCAAGGGGGGGCGGCTGGGGCTGTATCCCTGCCAGCATCCTGCTGTAGGGCGTGGAGAAAGGGAGGAGGGGGCTGCGTGGGGCCATAGGAATAAAAGCCATGAGGAGCTGTGTCCGCTCCGCACTTCTGGGCTCCCCGACACTGCCCCTGTGTCCTGCACCCCTTAAAAACAAACAAAACAACCCAAAACAGCGGCAACAAAAAGATCCTTTCCCGCTTTATTTATAAATGCTTGTTTTTATACTTTCTGGCTTTCGGTCAAATAATCTTTTAAAAAAATGTCCTTTTTTTTTTTTTTTTTTAAATCATTCGGTAAACAAATAATAAATCATTTTGGTTGGTTGGTTGGTTGGTTTTTTTTGTTTGTTTGTTTTTGCACTGTGAGGCTCCTTAGGCGAGCGATTTTTAACTCTGTATCCATTTGTACTCCGTGTCTTCAACTGTTTCAAATAAAAACGTGAACATTTGTTAAACTAGATGCGCTTGAGCTGCGCCACCCGCCCACCCCCACCCCCAACCCCGCCCGGGATCCCGGTTTTCTGAGGGCCTAAGGAGAGGGGAGGCTGGGCCGGGAGAGGACGGCGGGGTTGGCCGGTGGCCCTCGCTCTGGGGCCGGTCTGGGACTGCTCCGTTCCGCTCCCTTCACCGCTTTTGGCCCGGAGTGCGCCGTGCGGAGCGGCGGCTCGGCAATGGCGGAGGGCGCGGCGCTGCGAGCTGTCAGGGGCTGCCTGAACGCCTTCCCCCGGGAGGCCCGCGGTGAGCATGGGAATGGAGGACGGAGCGGGAGGAGAGGGGAAGGTGGTGGGAGGCTGCGGAACACCCCCGCTTGTGACGGGAGGGCGGGTGGCGGGCGCTGGGGACGGGGTTGGAACTCACCTCCTGCCCGGCGATCTCTGGGTATGAAGAGCCGCGTGTTGGGGCCTCCCGGCTGGGCCGCAGCTGGAGCGCCCAAGGTCACGGTCTGTGTTCAGGCAAAGGGTTCTGAGGTGAAGGAGCAGAAAGAAGGTTGCTGCAGGAAGAAAAAAATGGAGAAAATGGGCCTTCTAGGTGATGTTGTTTTTTGCAGAATCAGCCGGGTTGGAAAGGACCTCTGAGATCATCAAGTCCAACCCTTGATCCACTCCCGCTGCGGTTCCCAGACCATGGCACTGAGTGCCACATCCAGTCCCTTCTTAAAAACCTCCAGGGATGGAGAATCCACCCCCTCCCTGGGCAGCCCATTCCAGTGTCTGATCACCCTCTCTGTAAAGAATTTTTTCCTAATATCCAACTTAAACCTCCCCTGGCAGAGCTTAAGTTTTACTTGTTTTACCCTCTTGTTTTACTGAGAGTTGCCTGGGAGCGGAGCCCGACCGTGCCCTGGTTCCAACCTCCTTTCAGGGAGTTGTAGAGAGTGATGAGGTCTCCCCTGAGCCTCCTCCAGACTGAACACCCCCAGCTCCCTCAGCCCTTCCTCACAGGACTTGTGCTGAATCCCTTCACCAGCCTCGTTGCCCTTCCCTAGGCTTGCTCTATTGTATTTCATAAAATAGCTAAGCAAAACACTGTTGCAGCTTTCAGAATCTTCCCGTGGTATATACAGAAGAGCTGCACCTCCTGTAATGTTTGTCCTTTGTGCCCACTCCCTTCTGGGCCCACAGCGGGGCCATCTGTGGGATGAGCTGTAGCTGTGAGTAGCAATCCATCTGGCACCAAAAGCCTCCTTGAGAGCCTCTGGGTTTTAACAGAATCATTTCTGGAGCTGGGGAACTTCAACTGAGCGCCTGTGGTGTGAAGCCAGCTGGTGTGTTAACAGGGGTAGCTTCTCTTAGGATGCTGAGTAAAACTGTTTCTCGTTTGCTTGGACAGAGCTGGGGTGGACAGAGTCCATACCTTACCTTGACAGGCCTCCATCCCCACTGGAGTTTTATCGGGAATGGGTGAGTCCGAATAAGCCTTGTATAATTCAGAATGCCATCAGCCACTGGCCAGCTCTGAAGAAATGGAGCTTGGTGTACCTGAGGTATGAACTAGCTTTGCAGCACTTCTTGGGGTCAGTTTCAGTTGACCTCAGTAAAAGGCCCTTGGATAATTTTTCTTTTTATCCTTAAAATTAGATCAGATTTCTCCTCCCTTTTGTACAAAGGTGTTTGGGCTTGCCAAATGGGTGTAAATCTTTTTTCCTGCAAACAGACTGGCCTGACCAGCTCCTCTGGAGGTGGAAGGGTGGGTGTTGTGCCTGTGTGCAGCCAGCAGAGCTGTGCTCTGGCCACTGCTCCATCCTGTAGCCTCCCAGTTGTTGTGGGGCTGTAGGACTGTTAGAATAGACTGACTTGTTTGTGACCGAGTGTTTTACAAAAATTTTACACACCATTTTTTTCCTTTTTAAAGTTACCTGAGAAGATTTCAGGTTAGACCTAAAATCTATGGGTTTAAAATTAAATTTTGTGTTGAAATAGGTGCTGTTGGTCTCACAATGTGTGTATCAGTCTGTCTGTCTACCCTTACTCCCTTGTCTATTGCTTTTGAACGCGGCCACCCGGATTTGGTTATGTTGAGTGGTCCTGAGAATTACCAAGCTCCACCATAATTCATGCCAAGAAGTGACTGAAGAGGGCCCTCTGCCTGCACAGAGGAGAAAAGGGCTCCTTTGTGAACTTGCCTGGTAGATGCAGGAGAATTTAGGGAGGCAAAAGATAACATGGTTTTCTTGACCACAAGGAGCAGTTGGAGCAAAATGCCCAAATTTTAATCAGATTGTAGAAAATCTAATCTAGAGACATCTATAGAAAGCCAGGCTTCGGGTTTTTTTTTGCTTCCCATGAAATGCATTCTGTTTTAAAGGAACCATGTCCAGTATATGGGCCAAGTGCAGGCCTGGCTATAAACATTTGGTTTGTTTTGCAGGGAGGTAGTGGGTGCCAAGGTAGTGAGCGTGGCAGTAACACCAAATGGTTATGCAGATGCAGTGTTTCAGGACCGTTTTGTCATGCCAGAAGAACGCCAGATGCCTTTTGTGGACTTTTTGGACATTGTAGAGAAGAAAGTGACCTCTCCCAACGTATTCTATGTGCAGAAGCAGTGTTCAAACCTCACTGAGGAGTTCCCTGAACTTGTCTGTGACGTGCAGACTGACATACCATGGATGAGTGAAGCACTTGGTAAACTTTCTATTTCTCCTGTATTCAGTAAATAATTCTTGTGGAGCTTTAAAACTGTCATGCTGGGTACATGGTAATGTTTGCTGGTTTTCTGGATGCCTCAACTCAGTTTGGTTTCATCCTCTTAGGAAGTAGAAGTGGTAAAATACATAGTAGACTAATCCAAGTTTTGGGTTTGGGCTGCTCCAGAATCAGTAACTCAGTTGTGTATTGGAACCATCACAAGTGAAACAATGTGGTGATAGTGCCACATATCACTTGTTTCCATATAGCGGCTTCTCTGTGTTTTAGAGTCATGTTTTGACTTGGATTCACTCTGTTCCTACCAAAGCTGACATAAAGCTTCACTTCATAACAAGTGAAGCCTTTGGTAAAATTACAGATATTTGTTTCTGGTTAAATACTGATCTGCTTCAGTTGATTTCTGTTTTACAGCATGAGTTTCCCTAAAATGTCAGTGAAAGCAATTTAGTGTGATCTCACCTTTTAGCAACTGTTAGAGAGATGTGTTGCAGTTTCTCTGTGAGCCAAGCCTTACCAATTCAGGGTGTGGAATTAAAGGGCTGTAAATCATTTTTGGGGGTGGATAAAACTGTCATGGAGCCTGATGGGCACCACAGTGGCTTCCAAGGTAGAAGGAAATTGCTGTTCCTCACAAAGTGCTATTTGCCATAAAACCTGTCACAGTTATGAAGTGAATGGACAGAATTTGGCAGAATATTCTGTGAAATGCTTTTAAACATGACAATTCACATTCTTTTTGTTGACAAGTTTTCTCTATTCTCTAACCATACAGGGAGGAAGCCTGATGCTGTAAATTTCTGGCTTGGGGAATCAACTGCTGTGACATCTTGTATGTATTATATGGCACTGCAAGACTTCTGGGTGCTTACCACAGAGGTTTAAGTGGGCCTTGTTTAAGTTAGTGTCTCAGAATGCATGTTTTCTCTGGAAAAGCAGTTCTGCTTTAATATTTTTTTGCATTCTTTCTCCTGCATTTCTGCAGGCTCTTGCTGCAGTGTCTCTGAATACATCTACCTGGCATTGTGGCAGGCAAGGCACTGACAGTTTACTTCATTTCATGAATTTGCCACAATATTGTATTCCCAACTTCTCTGGCCAAAAGAGGAGGAATGAGCCTGAAACTAAGAGAACAAGCTAACACTTCCAGTTTACTGTATTTTCTGATACAGCGAAGGAAATAACACTGATTTTCTCTCTTCTCCACATCTCTTTTTTTCCTTAATCTTAGTACATAAAGATCACTATGAGAACTTGTACTGTGTCCTCTCTGGAGAGAAACATTTCCTGCTGCATCCACCAAGTGACCGTCCCTTCATCCCATATGGTACATAAGTTACTGTGCAATATGTCTGGAGCCTGGAAGGAGGAGAGATGAGATATGAAGATCTGAAAAAGGAAGTAGAGATAAGATTCTGGTGTTCATGCACTGTTGTGCTTTCCCTTGTGAACAGAAATATCTTCTATTTTGTGAGGCAGGTAGTTTGTAATACAATCATTATTCAGAGGTCAGGTTTTCCAGTCCTGTAAAGTAATAGATTCATTGGTACTCGTGACAGTCTCTTCAACTTTAGAATATTTAAATTATTTAAGCATCTTGTCAGTTTTGTAGCTTCTAGTCTTTGATGTCTAGCACGTTTGAATCCTACCTGCTCATTCTTTTCTCTATGAAAAAGCAAAGAAACTGAAAAGTTGTAATGTAATGAAATAGTGAAGTACTAACTGAATCTGTGGAAACTGGAGAAATGAAAAAAGAGATTCTCCTGGCAGCATTACTTTGCATTACCCTTTTTTTTTTTTCTTTTCTTTATTTTGCTCTCCTATGTGCACAGTAATACTGTTATGTTGCAGCATCATCTAATAGACAGCTTAGCTTTATGCCTCCTAAAATAAGACACTTATTTTCCCACTCCTCAACTTTCAAACCATCTACTTAGATGCAAACCATCTACTGAGCTGCTACAATATTTTATGTACCCTGGTTTTATTTTGTTTACAACCTTGATATAATAGACTGATAGAATGGTTTTGGTTGGAAGGTACCTTTAAAATCCTCTAGTCCATTGGTTGCCCTTTGCTGTTCACTAGACCAGGATGCTTAAAGCTTCATTCATCCTGGCTTTGAACATTTCCTATGATGGGGCTTTCACACTCTGGGCAACCTCTTCTGCTCTCACATGACCTCATTGTAAAAATTTTCTTATATCCAATACAAATCTACCCTCTTTTAGTTTGAAACCATCACCCCTTGTCCTGTCACTACAGGCCTTAGTAAAAAATCTTTTTCTGTCTTTCTTACAAGCCCCCTTTATATATTCAAAAGCTGCAGTAAGGTTTCCCCAGAGCCTTCTGTAGGCTGAACAACCCCATCTGTCTCAGCATTTCCTCAAAGAAGAGGTGGTGTCATATGTATGTGAATGTATGAAATGTCATATCTATGAGTCCTATTTTGTAAAACAAGTTGCTCTTAAAGCATAGTACAGAGATAATGATTCCATTCTGTGGTGTGTAGTGAAAAGATGACTCCATCTTTTTGAACATGGTTGATGGAGAGAAACTGTCTTGAGGAAGGGCTTAGAAAACCACGTGTACTGAAACAATGAAAGAAAAAATTAAAAACAGAAGAGAAACCTGCAGTATCTGAAGCAGTTGATGAGCCTCCTTGGATAAAATTAGAAGTAAAAGGTTGGCCACAGGTTACTATTAACTCCCTTAAGTGCTATTTTGCAAGAATGACCTAAGAAGAAAAGGGCAGAATACAGAATAAGGTCTAAGTTAGGGATGCATTAATGATTTCCAAAACAAAAACAAGGCAATTGCTGAACCAAAATAGGATCAGAAGTAAAGTGGGTTTTGAGGAGAATAATTCCTGTGAAGAAAGAAGTTGGAGTTCCAAAAAAGAAGGCAGTTCAGTATTTGGGCTGGCTTAAAAAAAAAACTAAACTGAGAAAATGGATAAAAATTGAAGTGGAGAAAAGGAAGGACAGCAATGAATTAAGCTGAAAATTGTCTTAATTTTTATTTTAATTGGTGAAAGCATGACATTCTCTGCCATTAGTTTCTGTCAGTACTACTCTGAGTTGTGCCATTTGATTTTTTCTGTGGTTCCAGAGCTCTATCACCCAGCAACCTACCAGGTATCAGAAGATGGCTCATTTGAAATTGTGGATGAGAAGAGTGCAGATAAGGTAAAAAGTATATAAAGAACACTATTGGTAAAGTAACAATAGTTTTGGGCACTGCTAAGCCCTGAGGCTGAGCATGGGTTGATATTTGGAAATCTTTCATTATTGGAAAGAGAGTGCCCAGATATTTTATTTGTTTTACTATTCACAAAGGATACCCAGCTTCCAGAAAAGGTTTTTGCTGCACATCTGAAACTGTTGATATAATAAATATGCACCAAACTTCAAAAGATCCAGTAGAGGAGTTTTAAGTGAATCACAGAATTGTTCTGGTTGAAAATGACTTCTGAGATCAAGTCCAACCATTCATCCAACTCTGCCAAGTCCAGTGCTAAGTCAGCAACACCTCTACACATCTTTTAGAGACCTCCAAGGATGGTGGTTCAGACACCTCCCTGGGCAGACTGTTCCATTGTCTGATAACCCTATTAGAGTAGAAATTCCTATATCCAGTCTAAACCTACATTGGCACAACTTGAGGCTGTTCCCTCTTGTCTTATCACTTGTTACTTGAGAGAAGACACTGACACTCACCTCACTACAACCTTTTTTCAGGCAGCTGTAGAGAGTGATAAGGTCTCCCCTCAGCCTCCTTTTCTTCAGGCTAAACATTCCCTCAGATGCTCCTCATAAGACTTGTGCTCCAGACCCTTCACCAGCTTCATTGCCCTTCTTTGGACTGGTTCCAGAACCAAAATGTCTTTCTTGTGCTGAGGGGCCCAAAACTCAGTACAAACACACTAATTGAGATGCATCCTCACCAGTGCCAAGTACAGGGGGACAATCACTTCCCTAGTCATGCTGGCCATGCTATTCCTGATACAAGCCAAGATCCTGTTGGCTGCCTTGGCCACCTGGGCACACTGCTGGCTCACATTCAGCCAGCAGTTGATAACCTCCCCAGGTCCTTTTCTGCTGGGCAGCTTTCCAGCCACTCTTCCCCAAGTCTATACAATTTCTGGGGTTGTTGTACCCAGGTGCAGAACCCCATACAGTTGCCCTGGTCCCATTGATCCAGTCTAGATTGCTCTGTGAGCAGATCAGTGTTCCTGCCCAACTTGTTTTCTGCAAATTACTGAGGGTGCACTTGATGCCTTCATCCTAATCTTTGATAAAGATAATCAAGTACCTCAGCACTGAGCTCTGGGGAGCACCATTTGTGACTGGTTGCCAACTGATTTTGACTTCATTCACCACAACATTTTAGGCCAGGGCAACCAGCCAGTTTTTTACCCAGTAAAGAGTACACTGGTTGAGGGCATATGTAGCCAGTTTCTCCACAAGAATGCTGTATGAAAAAATAACCAATAAAGGAACCAGTTTCATTAAGACTGAAATAGAGGCCTCTGCATTAATAATCTTTTGACCCCCTACTCAGTGCTAGATTTTGATCTACAGCGGTATCACCCAGTGTAATAAAATATATTTGTCTCAATGAATAAATCATGTTTTCAAAGTAGTAGCAATATTTATTTGATTAAAATGTATAGATCTGGAGGCACTTTCGAAACTCAACAGCCTTTTGTGTGTGATCTCTCTCCTGTGGTGTGTGGCTGGGGCCTCAAGAGGGGTTTCCCAGCAGGACCAGTACTTTTAGCTGCTGGGAATAAAATTGGACCAGACAGCTTTAGAAGAATTTCCAGAAAGAGTGGTGCAGATAGATAAAATATTGAAGAACTGAATGATAGAGTAACACATGAATTAAGGGACTGGAGGTATTTTGAAAGTATGCCATGAGACTGAAATTTCATGGCTGAAATTTAGCACTTTTACAATAATTATAAATGCTTCACTGAAGGAGGCAAATTTTTGCATCCTTCACCTATTCCCAGTTGGATGTATGGAAAGCTGTGTAGCTATATGTGGTTTGCTAGGCAAAATACATGCTGTGTAACCTACCAAGTTTTGTTACCAGTTTTCCTTGAAGCTTGCTGGAATTTTTTTTGCCAGGGTCAGTACCATAGACAAACTCTTTTGCTTTTAGGTGCCTTGGATCCCCCTGGACCCATTGAACCCAAATCTGGAACAGTACCCAGGTTATGCTCAGGCAAAACCTTTGCAGTGTACAGTGAAAGCTGGTGAGATGTTGTACCTGCCTTCTCTCTGGTTCCATCATGTTCAGCAATCACATGGCTGTATAGCAGGTAAAATGCACAATAAATGCAATATAAATACAGATATGTTTTTTAACTGTGGTGCACATTCAGCAAGATACTGCACAGCAAAGCCTAACTGGGATCAGAAGTCCCTTTATGATCAGCTCCCTCCCCTGAGGTAATTCATAGCACTGTTGACAAGTGCTAGGGATACAGCAGAAGAAAAAAAATTATCAATTTTCAAGTCTGGGAAAGGTTAGCTACTTCAGTGATCATGTTCCAGTTTCTGTATCCATCGTAATGCTAAGTAATTTTCCACCTAGCCTGCTATCTGCAAATTGGTCATCTGTATACCTTTCACAAAGAAACTGCATGGTTTGTGTGCTGTTGTCACATCAGCAAAAAAGGATCTGGAAAAAGAAGAGGAAAACAGAAAGTGTATGAGTTTTGGCCATAGATGGAGACACAACATGGTTGATAGTCAGTATTAATGTTAGCTGGAATCTACTCTGACCCAGTCTACCTTGCTGATAAGCCTGTGCTTTTGTTACTGTTTCCCTGAGATTATCAATAGTCTTGTCATCTCCTTCTTTGTAGGATTTGTCACCATCTCTTATCTTTTTTTTCTTTCCAAAGAGTGTTCCAGAATTTCAAGCATTGCTCATCTAGGGGTGGGGTGATGCAAAGTATTACTGTTACATCCTGTAAGTTTTGCAAGGTGTGAGGAAGAACTTTTTGCTGTCCTTTACCTGGAATAATCCTGTTTGTCCAGGAAGATTAAATACAGTATTTTGAAGAGCATAACATTTTTATTTATGTAACACTCCAAATATTGCCAGCCCTCCCCTTTTTTATTTTGTTAAATGTTTGCAATATTATGATAAAAAGGGAAGCTAACAGTAAAGGAGTATTTTTTTATTCTCTTTTCCCAGTACTGCTCCATCAGTCATTAAAGATTTTTTAGTAAAAGTAGAATTGTTTCCATTTGCAAACCCTTGGAGATTTGTTTTTCTGTTTAGCAGAAATGCTGAAGTGTTGAAAGATTTGGCCTTTCATCTCTTAACTACACTACAGTCTATATACACTTGAAAAATCGATATTCTCTGGGTCTGGTACAGTAAATGTCTGAAGCTAGAGTGTACACAAGAGCCACTGGTACAAAATTATACTGCTTGGCTTATTTTTTCTAGGACACATCCACCAAAATTAAGATGACAAGCAAAATTAAAACACTGTCTAATTGATGACCATTTTTGAAGTAGTGCTGAATTTGCCATCTTTTACACTCTCAAAGGAAAAGAATATCTCCTGTCCAGATATTAAACTTTGCAGTGTATTTGGTATTTTTGGTTTACACAGAAGCATATGTTTTCTGTTCCTGAACATTTTGACAGCTTCTGCTCCAAGGAATCCCAGTATAAAATATGAAGAGGAGTTCATTTGGGTTAAGGCACAGTTGCATTTGCAACAGTATTTAAGGACTCCAATGTTTGCTTGCATTATTTTTGGCTGTAGTCAAAGATTTGCTCATTTCAAAGGTCAGTCAGTAACAAGGAAAAGCTGAACTGTGTTAAACAGTCAATGAGCACATCTGTAATTCATTACATTGTAGCCTTAGAAATGTTTTTCCTTTTTTCTTCTCTCCTCAGTGAATTATTGGTATGACATGGACTATGACCTTAAGTACAGCTATTATCAACTATTAGACAGTCTCACAAAAGCTGTGGAAATGTTATAGCAGAGGTGGGAGACTCAAGCTTCTTATCTCTGATGTCATACTGTCATCAGCATCTGTGACTGGAGTACAAACATGATGCGAGTGGAAAAAACTGAGCATAAAATTATCCACAATTAAAAGAACTGAATGTTAAATTATCCACAATGATGTTCATCAAACAGATCATGGATATGCTGTTTGATTTCAGAGTCCAGATCAACTGGCCAAATTTTTTGGCTTGTAAATAGAAGGTTTGATAGTGGCATTTTTAATTTTTTGCATGTGAGTGATGGTGAGCAAAATAAAATTTGAAGTAAGGCAATCCAAGTTTTGGAAATCATGAAACAGAAGCCATGACTGTTTGTTCAGATGTACAGATTTTTTTCAAAACAACCCAAGCAGGCAAGGAAGAATCCACATCTGCCACCATACATGGGCTGTATCAGTCCAGCACATGCATTCTGCTTAAGGCGAGAGTCCTGTCCAGTTGTACTTCACGAAGTTCAGTGGCTGCAGTGTTTTGATGGTGAGAAATTACAACATCTGCAATAAAAGGTCAGTTTTAAAGCTTATTTCTGTACTGATTTTTTATTTTTTCAAATGATGTGGTGGGTGGAGGACTTTCAAAAGTCATTGCTAGCTATTTTCCATACCAAGCCACATGCTTTTGCTGCTGATTTTTATTTCTTTCCACCACAGTATTTAAATGTAGCCATGTTCTCTTACACCCTGGGTGACTTTAAAGCTGCTTTGCCTCATCTACAGTCAGTCTGTGCATCACCTCTGGTCTCACAGCATGACTTGTGGTTCTGCATCTTGAGGCTCATTGATTGTTACATTCATTTGCCATTAATTTCTGCCACGTTGTCAGGTGAGTTGTGTGAACCCAGAGCCTGTTTTCTGCAGCCTTAATTCCAGTTTGTGTTTCCAGAGAAGGAGACAAGACTCCTCACATCTCAGACCTGCAGGGTAGGACCAGAAGGCTGTTAAAAATACAGCAAAAATACAGTAGTGTTGTTTATGAAAACCAGAAGTTTATGAAAACCAGAAGCTTCAAACAGCTCCTTAGAAACAGCAGCAGTAGTGGGGGTGAAATTTATTTCCTGTGTATTAATTGGGAAAATGCAGATACACTTTAGATGAGATTTTTGTGAAGAAAAAAGGCAATGGTTCTTTTTGTGTGTGCATCTGAGGGTTTGCTTGTTTGTTTGTTTGTGGTTTTTTGTTTGTTTGTTAGTTTGTTTTGTGATCCTGTGATGAAGGGCAGGCTTTGTTTC
Organism: Calypte anna; assembly: GCF_003957555.1. Lineage (NCBI taxonomy): Eukaryota > Metazoa > Chordata > Aves > Apodiformes > Trochilidae > Calypte > Calypte anna. The sequence goes on from NC_044251.1 coordinate 5,739,068, forward strand.
ACGGGTGGATTAAGGTCTCACATCACTTCAGGCTCTCCAGGCGTGGTTTGTGTTTGCTGTGCCTCGGAAAAGGCTCACAAACCAGCTCTGCAGTCGAATCCGGACTTTCTCACAGGCGGGGAAGGGTCCATGAGATCTCAATATCTTTTTATCACTTCGAAATTGTTACCTTAGTGTCCTGCAGTCCAAAGTGGGTCGGCACGCCAGGACCGAAGTCCAGGTTGTGTCTGGGAGAGGCGTGTTCTGGACTACGTCTCCCAGCATCCCGCTGGAAGGTTGAAGGAAGCGGTCACGGTGGTTCCTCCAAGAACAGGACAGGGGTGTGTGAATCCCTGGAAGCCACAGGTTACTGAGGAGCCCGCGTCGAGCATCTCCGCGTCTCTCCCCGGTACAGGGCAGCTCCTCTCTCCATCGGTAGGGCTGGGATGGCGGTGCAGGTGTCGGTACTTCCTTCCCCCCGGTGTCTGTTCGATGAGCCGGTGCAGATTTGCGTGGCGGGACTCCTGCCCTGGCAGACGGTCACCCTCCGAGCCAGCCTGGTGGATGATAGCGGGGAACTTTTCCAAGCCCACGCTCGCTACAGAGCTGGGAGCAGCGGGGAGCTGGATCTCAGCCGCTGCCCCTCTCTGGGAGGCAGCTACTCGGGAGTGGAGCCCATGGGGCTGCTGTGGTCCCTCCAGTCCGAAGCTCCCTATAAGCGCCTGGCGAAGAGGAACGTCCTGACCCCTTTCTGCGTGGACTTTGAAGTGTACGCGGGACACGAGAACACGAGCCACTTGCTGGCCAAATGCACCAACGAGAGATGGTTTTTAGGAGAGGGGGTGAAGAGGATTCCGATCAGAGAAGGTCGCTTGAAAGCAACCCTCTTCCTCCCTCCTGGTGAGTTTTAATTCCTTACGTTTTGGTTTTCCAGGTGTGACTTACGGCTTTGCCACGTCTGGATGCTCTTGGGAACCCAGAGCAAATCCTCAGCCAATGGTTCCCTCGGTCCCTGCTTGATCCAACTCCTTGGGTCCTCGCAGCAGAGCAGGGAGGAGCAGGCATTGCCCCGGGCATTGCAGGGGGGGCAGCAGAGGTAACACAAGGCACTTTGCTCTAGACCTCTCCCGCAGTGGGTGTCTGGGGAAAAGTGTGTTTATTTCTTAGCTCTTCTCTTTAGCTGACAGAATGAAGAGCCCTCTGGTCTTTGGCAGAGCTGTGAGATGTCACAGGGCTGGCCAAGGAGTGATGAATGACAGGCAGCTAGCCTGGATCTACCTGGGGGCTCTGGACTTGTCTCTGTGTTTCTCTCTTTGGCTAAAGGAAAGGAAAAGAAAGTCTGCCTGGTTGAGCATCTTGGCTGCAATGGATGCTTAGGGAGACAGAAGACAAATGAGAAGGTCTTTAAGCAGGTGTCATATTCCATAGCTCCCAGAGAGTGGTGGTGAACGGGGCTGCATCCAGTTGGCGGCCGGTCGCTAGTGGTGTCCCCCAGGGATCAGTATTGGGCCCAGTTCTGTTCAATATCTTTATCGACGACCTAGACGAAGGGATTGAGTCCATCATCAGCAAATTCGCAGATGACACCAAGCTGGGAGGAAGTGTGGACCAACTCGAAGGCAGGAGGGCTCTGCAGAGGGACCTGGACAGACTAGAGAGCTGGGCCGATTCCAACGGGATGAGGTTCAACAAGGCCAAGTGCCGGGTCCTGCACTTTGGCCACAACAACCCCATGCAGCGCTACAGGCTGGGCACAGAGTGGCTGGAGAGCAGCCAGGCAGAAAGGGACCTGGGAGTCTGCATCGACAAGAAACTGAACATGAGCCAGCAGTGTGCCCAGGTGGCCAAGAAGGCCAATGGCATCCTGGCCTGTATCAAAAACAGCGTCACCAGCAGGTCCAGGGAGGTGATTCTTCCCTGTACTCAGCGCTGGTTAGGCCACACCTCGAGTACTGTGTCCAGTTCTGGGCCCCTCAGTTTAAGAAGGATGTAGAGGTCCTGGAACAGGTCCAAAGGAGGGCAACCAGGCTGGTGAAGGGACTCGAGCACAGGCCCTATGAGGAGAGGCTGAGAGAGCTGGGGCTGTTCAGCCTGAAGAAGAGGAGGCTCAGGGGAGACCTCATTGCTGTCTACAACTACCTGAAAGGAGGCTGTAGCGAGGTGGGAACTGGACTCTTTCACAGACGACCTTCAACAAGACAAGAGGACACAGTCTTAAGTTGTGCCAGGGGAGGTTTAGGTTAGATATTAGGAAGAATTTCTTCACGGAGAGGGTGATTAGGCTATGGAATGGACTGCCCGGAGAGGTGGTAGATTCTCCGTCCCTGGAGACATTTAAAAAAAGACTGGATGTGGCACTCAGTGCCATGGTCTAGCAACTGCTCCGGTGGGTCAAGGGTTGGACTAGATGATCTCTGAGGTCCCTTCCAACCCGGCTAATTCTATGATTCTATGATTCTATGATTCTATGACACAGTATCCAGACTGGATCCTGTGTAAAGCTGCTTTGACCTCTGAACTGTTCTTGTTCTTGAGCAGTACTTAAATGTGAGTATCTTGCTCTGTAATGAATGAAAAGCCCCTTACAAATCTGAGACACCAAATCTTGTAAGGAAAGACTGGCTGTAAGAGGAGGCAGAGCAGCAGCCGGAAAGTGAGGTCCTGTGACTGCAGCAGGAGAATTGGGAAGCCCAGGGGTACCCAGATCAAACTGAAGCCTGAATTGACACCCGGTGCTGGCATTTCTGGGTGCATCTCACAACTCAAGTATTCCCTCCCTGGAAAACCTGCTAGCACAGCTCCTAAGGACACATAGCTCGTGCAGCACTACTGTTTGTTCATCAGTCTCCAATGACCTGAGAGCATATAGGCCAGTTTCAGCTGAAATTCATCATGCAAGAAGAATGCCCAACGTGTCCTGGCAGCCACTGCAGGATGTGCCTGAAGATGACATACTCCATGGAAAGCTTCACAGGATGATGTCCTTTTGGTATTTACTGTCCTGATGTGTGCTGAGGGGGCATTGCTGAAAAGACAAATGTAGAAACTTTTCTCTTTGAGTATGTATAAATATAAATATACACACACATACACACCTTTCATTGCAGGACCTGGTCCATTCCCTGGACTTATTGATCTGTATGGATCTGGAGGAGGTCTTGTTGAATACAGAGCAAGTCTGCTGGCTAGCAGAGGCTTTGTGACTCTGGCTGTTGCTTATATGGCCTTTGAAGATCTCCCTGCCATGCCAGAGGTTCTTGAACTGGACTATTTTGAGGAAGCTGTCAACTTTTTGCGGAAGCAGCAGCAGGTACGAGACAAATTATGGTGCTCACCATGGAAGCTATTTTCCAATTTTATGATGTGAAATGTTATATGGCACTGCATGCATTTTGTGATGTTAGAGAATTTCACTCTGAGATGAATTTATAAGATGTTAGAATGAAAAACAGTGTGACCTGAGAGATGGAAAACCATGTGCCTCAAATTTTGCAAGTAGTTGGACAGCTGGTTTTGCACAGCAGCTTATGACAGATCATAGAGTGTTGTGCAAAACACTGTTTGTGTAAAACATGTCTTAGTTTTTTTCCACCTACTTTAGCAGGGGAAAAGATTTCAAGATTTCAGAAGGGGAAAATCTTTTTACTTTTTCTACTATTTTTGTCACAGCCTTTTCATTTTGAGTAAGTTGCACAAAACAGTAATAAAACATTTTCACAACATTATCTGTTCTGGTTGTATCACTGAGAAGTGTGCCGTGTCATAAGAAATGGGCTGTATTTGAACAGGTCTGTGGGATTAGGAGGATCCTATATAGCCATATATCATCTGACCTAAACCAAAAGAGATCAGGAGGAATTCAGTAACATTTAAACTCTGAATGGAATGCTACTTGATGGGACATTCATTTCACAAAGTTATTTATTCTTTAGCACGTGGACACCAGGAATGTAGCCAGTGTGAGAGTAGAATTCTGCCTTGCTTGTTTATCTTGTTCCTCATGGTGCTCTGAAACATCCAGAACATCTTACATGACATACATTCCAAAATAAATTGCTGCAAAAGAGCCTTCATTATAAATAAATTGATTTAAAGAGCTGTTGGGCTTACTCAGCCTCAGGTGTAATGAACCTTGGGTGTTCCAAGGCAAAACAGAAGATAAAAAGTCAGCTGTAGGAGAGCATGAAAAGACAATGGCATGAAAGAAAATAGATGCAGGTAAATCAATGAAAAAATGGCTTTCCAAAGGGGACTTGAGAAGAGAAGATTGAACTAGTTTGGAGGCAGGAGCAGTAAAAGATAGAATACTGAGAGCAAGCGTCTAGCCAGGATGTGGAGGGAGCAAAGAGAGTTTGTCTGTAGAGGTCACCAGGAAGAAAAGGTGTTACAGGAGGAGAAATTCTGAGGAGCTGTAGAGGTCATAGCCACTGTTGTGGAGGCTCAGCAAAATGGTAGATGGTACAGGAGTGATGTAACCTGAACAGAGAGAGGGAAGGGATAAAATGTGGGCAGTCTTAGTTGGATGAGGAGTGAGGAAGCAGAACTGGAGACATGATGTCAGCCCAGGAAAGGAGGAATAGTTGATAATGGTTGTTTCATAATTGTGTTTCAGGTGAAGGATACTGGGATTGGTATTCTGGGCTTGTCTAAAGGAGCTGATCTGGCCCTTTCCATTGCCACATTTCTACCTGGCATCAAGGCAGCTGTCAGCATATCTGGAAGTGGTTTTAATACTTTCATCCCCCTGAAGGGGAATGGATTCACTGTTCCTGCTCATCCATACGATCTGGGGAGGATGAAGACCGATGAAGATTCTGAGCTGGTAGATTTTACAGATGTTCTAGATGATCACAGAGACCCAGCAACTTCGGCTAGTCACATTCCACTGGAGAGATCCTTGGCCAAGTTCCTCTTCCTGTCTGGACTGGATGACAAGAACTGGAAAAGCGATCTCTATTGCCAGGATGCTGTTCAGCGCCTTCAGCAGCATGGCCAGGAAGTGGAGTTTTACTCCTATTCTGGAGCAGGACACCTTTTGGAGCCACCATACTTGCCTCTGTGCCAGGCTTCAATCCACAGAGTGCTTGGGTTGTTTGTGCATTGGGGAGGGAAATGGAGGGAGCATGCCAAAGCCCAGGAAGATGCCTGGCACAGGATACAGGCCTTTTTCTGGCAACACTTGATGGACTCAGACATCCCTAAGAGCAAGCTGTAGTGGGAGCTGGCAAAAGTGCTGATGAGGGTTGGTATTTCAGCTCTCGTGGAATCTAGGCACTGAAAATTTCCTGGCCCTCTTTCCTCTGAACCTCAGTGTTGTGTAGTTCTGTAGTTTAATTTCCCAAATAATGTTCCAATTTTTAGTTGAATGTCAGATGTCTTTTGTCTGCAGCAGCAATGTGTAGATTATCACCTGATCTGCCTGTGTGCTGGAGGCATCTGAGAAAAGCCCAGCATCTGAGAAAAGCCCAGCATCCTATCATACAAATTTCATAGAATCATAGAATTGGATGGGTTGAAAGGGACCTCAGAGATCATCAAATCCAACCCTTGATCCACTCCCGCTGCGGTTCCCAGCCCATGGCACTGAGTGCCACATCCAGTCCCTTAAAAATCTCCAGGGACAGAGAATCCACTACTTCCCTGGGCAGCCCATTCCAATGTCTGATCACCCTCTCCATAATGAAGTTCTTTCTAATGTCCAACCTAAACCTCCCCTGCCACAACTTGAGACCATGCCCTCTTGTCCTCATTTGTCCTGAGCTGTCTTTGCCCTCAGTCTCCAGTCATCTCCATTGGTCGCAGTGAATGCTCTCACAGGAGGAGTTTTCCTCTGAATAGTTCAATCTTGCATCTTCAGCTAACTTGGATGTAAACTTTCCCACTTTCTTGGGACAACACTTTCATCCACTCACCTCTCCTCTTGCTCTAAGATTTTCTCCCATTGCTTAGTAAAAAGGTTGCACAGTTCTGATCTCAACTAAGTTAAGAGGTGCTCTTCTGACTTATTCTGCTGTGCAGCAATTTTTTCCTGGTACCTCAAGACACAGAAGAAGTGAATCTTACCCAGGTTACACTGGGTGTATCTCCTGCTGACTCCAGATTACATCCATTACATATTAGGGTGAAGTTTTCACTGCACTACTTAATAAATGCAATGTGTATGTGTGTGCACAGTTTAAATTATCTGAATCAAGCCTTTGACCATCTTTATGCCTATAAATACCTCAGCAGCAACCCTGGTGTAATCACAAGCTGTCATTTTGCCTGCCTGAGTAGTGTGTATGCAGCAGTCCTTACCTCCTATTGGTAAGAGATGTGGTAAGAGATATTGCAGTGAGTCTACTCAGTGCTGGGGATGGGGGTGACAGAGGTGTCTTAAGTACCTGCCTCTGAATGCTGAAAGGCAGTTTTTCCCCCTTTTGGGGAGAAAAAATAATAATAATAATAAAAAAAAATATATAAAGCTACTGCTGCTGCTGAGTTCCCAGGAGCCTTGGGGAGCCATCTGTCCCTGGGGTCTTGCTGCTAAAACAGACAGCTCTGGGCTCAGAGACAGCTCTGGCTTTTGTGCCCAAAGAACAGGGAGAGCAGGAGCCAAATACATGAGGGAGTGCCTTAAAATTCTGCCACACTGCCTTTCACAATCCATACTTGGCTTTTCCAAGGCTGGTGTGTGGCCCAGGAAGGGGGAATTGCACCAAGTGCCAGGGGGTGGGGGATTGCACCACCACAGTGGGATGGCATCAGCTTGCTGGCTTTTTTTAGGTATCAAATGGCATCAACTTAGCAAATTTTACCTCCTGGTGAAGGCTCCCATTCTGACCACAAAAGCCAGAAGGAGCTGGGGGTTTCTGCTTTCACGGAGTCACCAAAATCTTGCTCTGGAGAGAGCAGTAGTCCCTGGTTTCCAATTTCTGCTGAGGCACAAGCTCTGTAGGAGCCTGAATCCTTCTGAGGACAGAACCATGGCCTCAATTTTCTTGCTTCAGGGAGCAATGGCCTCTGAAAATGAGCATGTTGTGACTCAGAGGGCTTTAGACTCTGCTGCAGTATATCCCATATAGAAGGTGCCCCTCAAGTTACTTTGATTTCCCTGCCCCAGCCCTTCCTCAAAAATGATGGCTGGGTACCACTTAGCTCAAGGTGTGAGCAGTGAGAGTAGGAAGGTCTTTCTCCTACTCACCTGTACTGGCCATCCATCAAGTTTTCTGCTATTACATCTTTCTGATTTTTGTTTTCCCCCTGTGTGTGTGTCCTGTGATCATTCTGGATGTTCAGTGATGGGGTAGGACACAGCAGAAGAACAACAAATCAAACACATTTAAGCAGTTTAATCTGAATATGGGGCATTTCCTTTCCCTTCATTTTTCTATTTTATTTTTCTTCTTCTATTTTTCTGTTTTATTATAGCAGCCAAAAAAACCCAAAACTGGGTTGTCCATCCACATTTGCCTCAGACTTAGGGCACAAGGCTGTGGTACAAGTATTTTTCTTTTTTTTTTTACTGAACAAAGAGAGGCGTGTGCATGTCACTGTGGTTCTCCAGCCTGTGGGATAACTCACATCTTTTTTAATCCCTTCTGAGGGCAAAACAAGCTTTCTCAGCAGTATACTTGGAATTACAGGAGGGCTTCTGAGAAACTACCATTAAAAGGAAAAAGACTCTGTATCTGTAAATCAGCCAGGTGGTCAGTGATGCTTTCATGGGGTCTGATGTCCCATTCAGCAGAGTCAAGGAAAAGAGTCTTGAAACCAGAGGGTGAAGGGAGCCTGACTAGTGAGTCCGTAAATTACAATAGCTTGTAGGATCTCTTTGGTTTGTTGCTCTGAAAGGAAAGCTTTGCTATCCAGTTAAAAGCTGTTTATTTATCACTTGGATGACAACTGGCAAGAAAAACCCAAAAAAGTTGGGAATTCTTTTAAAATCAGCTGGGTTTTTGCAGTTACACCCAGATTTGAAACTTGTTTTCAGAAAACAGAAGCTGGAGGCAGACAAAAATAAAATCATTGGAAATGGCCTAACTTCAATAAAAATGCTTATACCTATTCTTAATTGTGTTCTTTAGGGTTTTGCTGAAGACTTTGAGAGGTAAATGTTTCCTCTGCAGAAGGAATGATTTAGACAGATGGGGCTAAGATGATTTTTTTTTTCCAAGTTAGTAGCAAAAATTCCACTAATTACAGCCTATAAAGTCAGGGTGCTTTACACAGCTTCTCCAGGCTTACAGAGTACAGGCAACATTAATTAAGAACAATGTGAAAGTAATTATTTAATTAATTGACCTTTAGCTTCAAAGAAACCCTATGCTGATCCCAGCTGATAAAAGTAATAAAAACTGGTTGACAAAAGCTATTTTTGTGATGACAAAAATTGAAAAGTGCTTCGGATAAAATAGAGCATCAGAAGACTAGCTTGAAGCAGAAGATTTCAGCTTGATGCTTCTATCTGTCCATTTTTTTTGTATCTCTACATTGTCAGGAGACTGCTCTGAAAGGAAGGGAACTGGTGTGAAATAGCATGGCATTGAGTGGAGCATCTCTAAACTCTGCTTTAGCCTTACTGCCAAGACCACATGGGTCTAGGATAAACTGGATGATTGCTATCTTAATTATATGAAGCTTATTATATATAGCTTATTATTTTAAATTAGGTGTTCTGAAGCAGGCCACAGGCTGTTTGCACAGTGTTGAGACCTTTGGTCACAGCTTACTATTTTCATTGTGGGCTTTCTGTCTCATAATACATACAATTTTTTTTTTTACACAGTCCTGTTTACTCAAGAACCCTTCATGAAAATCTCCAGGGTCTCCTAAGAGTTTGAAAATGTTTGGGAACTCCATGGAGCAATGTTCTTTGTATTGAAAAAGCTTATGGGGTTCTTTCCCTATACTTTGCTCTATCTGTTAAGCTGTGCACAGAAAGAATTTCTTCATGTTCTTTGCTGGATACCTAAAAGTACCAAGTCCAGACAAGTATTTCCTTGAACACAAGCTAAAGCTGATCCTGAAGCATTTTGATACATGTACAATATAATTCAGAGGAAATTGTAGAATGAAATCAGTAAAAATGCCTTTATTAAGGAAAAGTGAAGTACAGGAGAGGTGAAGCATCTTAGAAAAAGTAGCTCAACATCAAACACTGTGCCTCTGCAGAGGTAGTGGATATTTGAGTCTTCAGTAGAATTTTACATGAGACTGTTCTGAACAAGGTGATTTCAGTACAAATGTGCTCCTGGAGCATCAGGAGCTTCTTACCCAGTGTCTCCAGATGGCTTCTGCAAGTGAGGTTGTTTCACAGCCACAGGACAGATGGATGAGAAAGGATGTTTGGGGTTATTTAGAAGTGACCTTTCTCCATTCCCTGTTTCTACTTCTTGTGTGTGTTTGAAAGTCTAAAGATGATTTGGAACTTTTTTTCCTTAAAGTTCAGAACTTAGTTCTCCAGTACATTGCTGGATCTTTTGTTATCAAGCTGTGGGAGAAGGCCAACATTTAATGAAAAAATAAAAACAGAAGGTTTTTTTTTTCTGTATTAATATTTGGCTAAGAAATTTATAATTATGACATTTCAGAGGAAAAAAAATTATTATTCTGCACTTTCTAGTGCTCTGTACATGTAATTCAGAAATAAGATCTGAGTCAAATATAGTATGGTCCAGTTTCACTGGTCTAAGAATGCCTTGCTGCCCAAAGGGGCAGTCATGCCTTTTTTCTGTTTGCTGATCTAACTGAGGGGTAATCCTGTGCGAAACCCCCCCACAAAACAACAACAACAGCAACCACAAAAGAAGATTAAAATGTTCATCTGAAGCCAAGAGGGAAGTAGCAGGAATGTGCATGGGGTCATCAGGAGAAGGAGGGCTGAGCAGTCCTGTGCCTCCCAGGATCTGTGTGGCCTTGTGCCAAGCCAAGCTAATTGAGTAACTAGCAGAGGTTTTAGTTTAGTTGCACTAATTAGCACAACTGATTTTAAATTATGATCCATTTCTGGGAATGCTTGGTGGCTCATTGTATGCCTGTGGCTCTGCTAAGAGTAAGGTGTGTGATAGCAGAGCATCCCAGTGCATACCAGTCCCTGTAAAGTTGAGACCCAATTTACACAAGCAATGTTCTGGAGCAACTTGTGCACTTTAATGCCTCCTTCTGTGGCCATCTGTACCCTCACCTGAGGACATAATGTCTGCTTTATCTTTTTTTTCTCTATCTCTTGCACAGTTTGGCTCCTGTCCCACTGGCCATGACCTGGGCTATCCCAGTTCCAGGTCACTGTGACACTGCTCTCACCAGTATGGGAGCTCAGAGCCAGAAGGCCACTGATAACATTGGCAGTGATTAATGTGATGCTCCAAGTGGTGAAGACCAGATGATACCATGCACTTGGTGAGACATGGCCTAAAACTGGCCTCCGTTCTGGTAAACTACAATCAGAAAGACAGCTCTGCAGACTGGAGATGATGAAACACAGGGATGGTGGCTTAGCTATGGTCAAACATCCCTGCTACAGCGTATTTCTGGTGTCTGATGATTGTATTCAACATGATTTCTGTGTGATGAACAGCACTGGAAAGGTTTACCATGTGTGGCAGCTCAGGAGCAAAAATGAGATTAGGAGAGTGAGAGGCCATTCAGATGGGTCATTCAGGCTGAGCTAAGTGCTTGTTTTTAATTTTATGTTAGTTTTAATTTTGGCTTAGTTTAACATTTTGCAGAATTATACCACAAGATCCTGGAAGTGACTCTTGTTTTCATGTTGTTAATATTGAGCTGGGTTTGCTATTGCTGAAGGCAATGCACATGCTATGGCTTTGGTTATGCTTGGCTAGAAGTAAAATCTGCTGCAAAAATCAGCAAGTTTGACCGTGGCTGTATGGCAAGTTGTGGATCAGACAAGACTGGGTACAGAGCCAAATATTACCTAATAAACCAATTGTTATGGCTGAGCAGGAATGGAACACTGGGAAGAGCCTCTTCCATCATGCTAGAAGAACACAGGTGTCTGTAGAGCATTCTTTTTCAAACCCAGCCTGCTCAGCTTTCAATTTCTGGTGGCAGAACTTGCAAAATTAAGGACATTTGTGATTTGTAGATTACTTTTTTGCATGACATCAGAGGAATGGTGGATTCCCCAATATTGGATGCTCTGTCAGTACACAGGTGACAATTATACTTTGACTTAGAGTGAGTTAGAATGGCAGATCTGATTTTTTGTGAGAATCTCCTATGCACATTAGATTGATGCTAAACAGATAAATACACACACTGATCAATTAATGAATTTTGAATGTCAAGCCTAAACATTGAAGCATTAAACAGTGGCTTAGAAGTCACACCTTGACACTGCAGAATTTGCTGATGACTTTTTGAGCTGGACTCTGTGCATTTGGCCTGCTGGTCAGTCAGGATTTCCCAGCCAGGCACTGTGTGTGCGATGAAAACCGATCCACTGGACTGATCCTTTGTGCATCAGAGGTAATATTGTTAACACTGTATTTTTTGTAGGTGCAAATAGATAAAATCTTCTTTTCTTTTGCTGCAGCTGTGCCAGCCATGTTTCCCATTGGTCTTCCAAGCATCTTTGTTGATTCCCAATTGCTGCTGGACAAGCAAGCCCACTCCACACTGATTTACCCCCTAAGTAAGATACTGAGTAGATACAATAGAAAAGCATTGGAAAATGTGTGTAAGGGGAACCCCTCTTGATTACCTAAATACAGTACCTCTGCCTCTCAGAGTCCCAGCACCACAGATTACAGGAGTCTGGAAGAGTATTCTGGAAAATTCCTACAATGGACTTGTACTGTTCTTCAGTTCTTCTGTGGACATCTTTGTTGGCAGAGCCAGGATGCTGGGCTAGGTGGTCTGCTGGGCTGAAAAAGAGAAATCTTTTTAACATTTGCCATGATTTGGTTACTCTTGTAATGGAGTCCCATTTCAGATTTGCAGGAGTCATATGTCAAGTCCTGCTTCGTCAGACAAGGTGCATACTAGCAGTTTCCTTGTGTTCATGCTCTGGCATGAACTCGTCCTACTTATTCCTAAGTTGTAAACTTCACTTCAAAGTAATATATGAAAAGATAAGGCTATCTGGTGTGCAGTGATCAGGGGTGGGTAGAAAATGCAGTAATCATACAGTGATTAGAAAAGAAAGCTGTCCTGGTTTGGGCCAGGATAAAGGTGATTTTCTGTCTTGTACTTTTGCTTTCAGCTAAGTCTCTTGTAGGTCTCTGAAAGTAACAGCAAGTTTCTCAGTCAGTGTCTGCTTCTGGGACTGATAATGCTTGATGTTTATAGTTACTGCTAGAGACTGGTGTGCAGAGCCAAGGGTACTGCTCAGCTCTGAGGAACATTTTGCCATCTGGAGGGAGAAAAGGAGTAAAACCTTACACCTGCAAAAACCCTCCTTTAGGGAAGAAAAGACAAAATAAATGAGCAAAATTGACCGAACAGAGTATTCCATCCCATACATGTCATAGTCAGTATAAATTTGAGGGATCACGAGGGTCAAACCCCTTCCTTCTTCACCTGTCCCTGCTTGTTTCAGTATCCTGGGAGGATTCCATCCATTCCTCTGCCTGTGCTCCTGATCCATCTGTCACAGTTTAACACTGGCCCGGCAATTAAACCTGCCACTTTTCTTGTTCAGCAATGTCCAAAGTCAATTGGATGGCTTTTACCTCTGCAAATTGACTTGATTCACGATCTCCTTCATCTGTTTTTGCAATTAGTCGTGTAGGATTCCATATGGCAGCTTTCCACCTTCCATGGCCTCCTACCAGACGACAGGATCCATCAGTGAAAAGAGCATATTTTTTCTCATTCTCTGGTAGCTGGTCATATGGTGGGGCTTCTTCAGCCCGTTTTACCACTTTTTCTGGTGGCATTCCAAAGTGTTTGCCTTCTGGCCAATGTGTTATTACTTCTACAATTCCTGGACGATCGAGTCTTCCTATCCTAGCTCTCTGTGAGAGTAAAGCAATCCATTTACTCCAGGTAGCATCAGTAGCATGATGGGAAGATTACCTATGTACATAAAACCCAGTACGGGTAATCGTGGCACTAGGAGGAGCTGTGCTTCAGTACCAATCACTTCTGAAGCAGCTCTAACTCCTTTTTATGCGGCCAGTATCTCTTTTTCAGTGGCTGTGTAGTTGGCTTCGGGGCCTTTGTAGTTTTGACCCCAAAATCCTAGAGGTTGGCCTCAAGTCTCTCCTGGAGCTTTCTGCCAGAGGCTCCATGTAGGACCATCACCTCCATCTCCGGTGTAAAGCACATTTTTAAATCTGGCCCTGTTCGAATTGGTCCGTGGGCCATTGCCTGCACAATCTCCTTTTTAATACTCTCAAAAGCAGCGTGTTGCTCTGAGCCCCATTTAAAGTCTTTCTTCTTCCGAGTAACCTCATAGAGAGGTTTCACAATCTGATTATAAAGAGGAATATGCATCCTCTAGAAACCAGCAGTTCCTAAGAAGGACTGAGTTTCCTTTTTGGTAGTTGGTGGGGCCATAGCTGTTATTTTGTTAATCATGTCCATTGGGATGTGGCGATGTCCATCCTGCCACTTTACTCCCAGAAACTGTATCTCTTGTGCAGGTCCCTTGACCTTGCTCCTTTTAAGAGCAAAACCAGCCTCTAGAAGGATTTCAATTATCTTCTTACCTTTCTCGTAGACTTCCTTTGCTGTGTCACCCCACACAATGATGTCATCGATGTACTGTAGATGTTCTGGAGCTCCACCCTTTTCCAAGGTATCATGGATCAGTCCATGGCAGATGGTAGGACTGTGTTTCCACCCCTGGGGTAGTTGATTCCAGGGGTACTGGACACCTCTCCAGGTGAAAGCAAACTGTGCCCTGCATAATGCATTAGCAATGTCAATAGTAGCATACCACCTGACTTTGACTCCAGCTCATAATGAAGTTCTAGTATGTCCGGCACAGCAGCACTTAGTGGTGGAGTAACCTCATTCAGGGCATGATAGTCCACTGTCAGCCTCCACTCTCCATTAGGCTTTGCACACTGGCCACACAGGACTGTTGAAGGGTGAGTGAGTCTTGCTGATCACTCCTTGGCTCTCTAGTTGCCGGATCAGCTTGTGAATGGGTATCACAGCATCTCTGTTGACACGATATTGTCTTTGATGCACTATTGAAGTAGCAGTTGCCGCTAGTTTAGAGTCCTCAGCAACCCCACTACAAAGGATTTATCTGGAAGGCCAAACGAAGCATACAGCCATTCTGCATTCTCAGTCTTAATAGCTGCAGTACCAAAGGACCACTGGTACCCTTTTGGGTCCTCAAAATCACCTCCCTTGAGGTAGTCTGTGCCAAGGATGCACGGAGCATCTGGACCAGTCACTATCGGGTGTTTATGCCACTTTATTCCAGTGAGGCTCACATTAGCCTTCACAATAGTCAGTTCTTTAGATCCCCCCATCACTCCAGAAATAGTGACGGAGTCTGTCCCTTTCTGATTCGATGGCATTAGGGTGCACTGTGCACTAGAGTCCACCAAGGCTTTATGTAGTGGAATGAGGCAACCAGGTGCCATTAATTGCCAGGGAGTGAGCATGAGCTTGTGTCAAGCCCACCTGTGCCTAATTAGGGTGGGCCCCCACTGTGCATGAGCAGGACCAGGGGGCCAATAAAAGGTGAGTCCTGAAGCACAGGCTCAGCTCAATCTTGAGCATGCCTGCAGAGAGGTCCGTTGCTCTTGGAGCACTGTATTACCTTCATTGCGCCACTAGCGCTCATCACCCTCAGGGTGAGGCTCTGAGGAGTCTCGAACCCAGGTCCTCGGCATTGCGGTACCGTGTCTTAGCTGGCTGTGCCACTCAAGCAAAGTGTACAGCATGATTGGTTTAATCTCCAACCCTGTGAAATTTCCAAAGGAAAAGGTCTGATTCCCACTCAGCGAAGCTGTTCTTCCACTGGAGTTGGAATTCAAACTATTCAGGCAAATTGGTCAAAATTTGAACTGGACTCGAGCCAATTAGCTTGGGCCCCACGTTGGGTGCCAATAAATCTGTCACGGTTTAACACTGGCCTGGCAATTAAACCGAATAACGGACGCTTTCTATTAATCTCTCTCTCCTCCTTGATAAAGAAAGGAGAGAATAAGGGAGAGAGACTTATGGGTTGGAAACTAACCTACACAGCTTTAATGAAACAGTAATGATAAATAAGAAAAAATACTAAATATATACAAATATACAGGAAAATGGATACCACATTCCTCTGCCCTCTCACGTCACCACCGAGGCTGCTGGGCAGCCCTGGGAAAGTCCAGGCTGGATTCCTGGAGTTGGCAGCAGTCAGGAGCTGGAGGCAGGAACACACAGATATGGGCTGGGATGGATCAGGAGCACAGGCAGACGAACAGACGGAATCCTTCCAGGATGCCGGGTGAAGGAAGGGAAGCAGGAAAGACAGGAAGGGCAGGCAGCCAGAAGCTGGAAGCAGGAAATCTGGCTTGACCCTTGTGATCCCTCAAATTATACTGAGTATGACGGATATGGGATGGAATACTCTGTTTGGTCAATTCTGGCATCTATCTTGTCCGTTCCTCCCCAAAGGAGGGCTGCAGGTGGGACCTCTTTATTCCTTCTGGAGGGTAAAATGTTCCTCAGAGCTGAGCAGTTCCCTTGACTCTGCACACCAGTCTTTAGCAGTAACTATAAACATCAAGTGTTGTCAGTCCTAGAAGCACACACTGTCTGAGAAACTTGCTGTTAATTTCAGTAAGTGCACTTACAAGAGACTGAGCTGAAAGCAAAAGTACAAGACAGAAAATCACCTTTATCCTGGCCCAAACCAGGACATCCCACCCTGAATCTGTGTGTTCCTGCCTCCAGTTCCCGACTGCTGCTGACTCCAGGATTCCAGCCTGGACTTTCCCAGGGCTGCACTGCAGCCTCGGTGGTGATGTGAAAGTTATTGGGGGGGAAGGGAGGAAGGAACGTGGGATCCATTTGCCTGTATATTTGTGTATATTTAGTAATGTTTCCTATTTATCATTATTGTTTCACTAAAGCTGTGTAGTTTAGTTTCCAACCCATAAGTCTCTCTCCCTTATTCTCTCTCCTTTCTTTATCAGGGAGGGGGATTAATAGAGGATTAATTTGATTTAATTGCTGGGCAATTAAATTGCAATTAAGTTAAACCGTGACAAAAGAAAACTCAAGCAAAGCAGAAGAGATTTTCCTTGACACTCTTGTCACTTGCTTCTTGTGTAGAGTTGGAGTTTTTCCTTACCTGGATGTAACACACCATGAATAAGCATTGACATCTCTGAATATTTAACTTCAAAAAGCTCAGCAAGAAGAGATTATAGTCTATTTCTAATTTGGGAATACTCACATATTGTCCACCAGTTACATCAGAGATTTAATCTATGTGTCTGTCTTCTTTCCAGGTTAACATCCATGAGGCTGCTATTCTTGGAGGCAGGAATTTATAGCTGAGGTGTTTACAAGAGAAATAATTTTTTTTCATTTTGGGGCATCAAAATGGTTTAGGAGCTGCTGAATGGTACACAGATTGTGTAGCATTTAAAAGTCAGAAGTGAGCCATGGGTCTTTCCATGCAGCACCACAGCTCTGCAGCACTTAGGACATTGCCCTTACTTTTGTAACAATGGCCAAAGTAGGAAAATTAATTATTTTTTGTATCTTTCTCATTTATCAGAGACCTGATTGTTACAAGTGAGCACCAGCTCTCAGTAAACCCTCCCTTAAATGCCCAGCATGTGGCTTTGGGCTGCTGCCAATGGGCTGAAGAAAGAGAACAGTGCTTCAGCTTTGGGGATGTTCCAGTGGAGCATTCACTGTCTATAGAAAAATGGAACTCGATGCTGCCAGTTCCCAGTGGAAGGTATGTTTGGAAGGCCCTTATTGGATGATATGGGAGTTTTTTTCATCTTGCAAGAGAAGTTTGTAGTTGGCAATTCACATGGGATCATTCTTCTCTCAGAATAGAATGTTGCTCTGAATAACTCCGTGGTCCCTTTTCTTGCAATATATGCAGGTGCAATGTAGAAAAATCTTTATGGTGTGTCTGTCTAGCCATATCTGGCTGCAATTTTATGGTTAATATTCATATTCCTGTTTGTAGGATGAGGTAGGTAAATGTTAACACTATACAGCCGTCTGGAAATTGAAAAAAATATTGATGAAACAAGATGTGCTGGAGTGTGTGTTGGTGACCAGTTTTCAAGGCTTTAAATAAGAAAGGTCAGGTACCCTAGAGATTCCTGCTGAATAAGCTTTTATACACTAGTTTGCATGCTGGCAATCTGCAGGTAGGCAAAACAGTCAGACCAGGAGACAGAGTTCAATTAATAAAGGTGCTGACAACAGCTAATACAGTATTGAAGAAGAAAAAAAATGTTCAAACTAAAAAAGTGATACAGACTGAGTGCTCTTTTCTACTAGCAGAAATGCACAGGTGAAGGAGAATATAAAGTGGTCAGTTTGCAACATGGAGAAACTGGGAAACAAGAGAAAAAATTCTCCTTCAGTGAGGGTGGCTAGAATTCAGATGAGGTGCCCAAAGAGGCTGTGGAATCATGGTCTCTGAGTATTTTTGGCTGAAAAAAAGCCAAAGAGCAACTTTGGAAGCTAGTCCTGCTTTGAACAGACATTTGAATGAGATGATCTCGAGGGCCCTTTCCAATTTCTTGAGATTCCATGAAATGGCATGTTAAGGTTCCCTGTCCCCAGCATGAAGTGCACTTGCCTGAAATAGCAAGGTTGGTTCATGAGGTGTTAAACATGTTTGTTTGTCCTTGTAATTGTTATACACCACTCGTGCATTATATTCTCAGTCAGAAGAACAGGTAGAGTAACCTTTGATTTCCTTCAGCATATGTATGAATACCTCAAGGGGGCATCTGGTGTCTCTTCCTGTCTTCTGGAATGTGCATGTGCCTTGGACATCACCTTCCATAGAAACTGAAGGAGAAATTATCCAGGTAGCAAATGACACAGTGCCAGTCAGTTCTCTGGAGAGAGGTGTTTAGGGAAGATTCCTCTCTTAGAAGAAAAAAGTACATATTGGAACTGAGATATTTATTGGGAAGAGAAACAGATTCCAGTCTGAGAGGAATTAGTAGAGGTTGGAAAAGATGCTACCCTTGGGCCTAGCAGGCAAAGCACTTGGGGATCTAAGGGCTATGTTTTCAGATGGTTTTAATGAGTGAAGCCTGTGAGCACTGTAGGTGTAAGTCAAGGTACAGATAAGTGGTGGTAGAGGTTTGTTGATTAATGAGAAGAACTGTGGAGGCACCAGTTCTTGTTGTTCAGTTGTTCTGTTTGCTGTTCCCCATGGAGGGTTTACAAATCCAGGAGAAGGAGCTAGGAGGTGGCAGTGAGTGAACCCCCCCCAACCCACCTCCCATCCAAAGCTGGCAATGGTGCTGTGGACACATTTGCTACAGGCTAAAACCCAACACTTGCTTTGAAGTGATGGGAGGTTTCTGACAGCTCCATGGAAACCCTGGTAGGGTGCAATTTCATTCTGCTTGTACTAGAACAGCACAAAAAGGTGATGCCTGAGAAGATTGGATGTGACTGACTGCTGACTGACACTTTGTTTTGTGTACCAGCTTCTTCTGCCCTTCTCCTCAGACCTGATGTTAAAGTCCAAGTCTCTCTATAAATTATTCCCTTTACCTCATAAATATGTCAGGAGAAAGGGCAAAATAGTATCTTGCAGAAGAATCTATGTACTTGTTTTGTCAGGAGCACATCAGAAGCATCCCTATAGAAAAGAGAAAGTTATTTTATTTGTTATTTTATTTGTGGCAGGTTTTTTTACCTTTCAAATAAAAAATCAGATGTGAAAACAACACAGTTCTTTGTTTACAAACTGCTAGAGAGTCTTGAGGTAAGAAAGGTATTAAAAGAAATATTTTTCTCCCACTGGGGAAAACATTAGCACTTAATCACATAGCTCTGTTTTATCCTCTTACAGAAAAGCTGGAAAACTCTTCTTGAAAGAGCTGTTAAGCAAAAAATTTGGGCTCTTTATAGGGATTAGTAGGCTGAGATTCATGCCTTGGCTGTGCCTGATTTCATGTTCTCACAAGCAGGTTGTTGATTATTGATTGGTACATGGGTGATTGTGGGGGGCTCAGAAGATAGTCTGGATTTTTATTCCACATTAGACCTATAAGTTTAGAAATCTTAGGGTTTTTTTCATGACATGAAAGCATTCATTTATCACCCATTACCTTACACATCAGATAATGCTAATTTAGTCTCCTGGTAATATAGTTTTGCATTTGGGGAAGAACAACCCGATGTCCCAGTATAGGTTGGGGGCTGACCTGCTGGAGAGCAGTGTAGGTTAAAGAGACCTGGGGGTCCTGGTAGACAAGAGGATGACCATGAGCCAGCAATGTGCCCTTGTGGCCAAGAAGGCCAATGGCATCCTGGGGTGCATTAGAAAGGGTGTGGTTAGTAGGTCAAGAGAGGTTCTCCTCCCCCTCTATTCTGCATTGGTGAGGCCGCACCTGGAGTATTGTGTCCAGTTCTGGGCCCCTCAGTTCAAGAAGGACAGGGAAGTGCTTGAAAGAGTCCAGCGCAGAGCTACTAAGATGATTAAGGGAGTGGAACATCTCCCTTATGAGGAAAGGCTGAGGGAGCTGGGTCTCTTTAGTTTGGAGAAAAGGAGACTGAGGGGTGACCTCATCAATGTTTTCAAATATGTAAGGGGTGAGTGTCAGGGAGATGGAGTTAGGCTTTTCTCAGTGGTGACCAGTGATAGGACAAGGGGTAATAGGTGTAAATTGGAGCATAGGAGGTTCAAGTTGAATATTCGAGGGAATTTTTTTACTGTAAGGGTGACAGAGCCCTGGAACAGGCTGCCCAGGGGGGTCGTGGAGTCTCCTTCACTGGAGACATTCAAAACCCACCTGGACACGTTCCTATGCGAGGTACTCTAGATGGCCCTGCTCTGGCAGGGGGGGTTGGACTAGATGATCTTTCGAGGTCCCTTCCAACCCCAAGGATTCTATGATTCTATGATTAGGATATATGGCTTATGCTGTGCCCTGTCTATGTTTCCTTTGATTAATCTGGAACATTATGCCCAGAAAAGATGGCAGGAAGACCAGAAATACAGTTCTATGTGGAGACAATCAGGAATGCTTTTCTCTCTGTGAGATTTTTCTTCTTGTATTTTAGGTTTTCATTAAGGATGTGAGAAAACTGAAAGCATGTTTCAGGATGGTTTCAGTGTTTTCTTAGATGAAAGTAATGGTATAAGGTCATCTACCCCCAAACAGACTCTTCAAACAGAAAAAAAAAAAAAAAAAAAAAAAAAAGAGAGAGAAAAAAGAAAAGAAAAGCTCAAGTTTCTGAGTTTTCAATCAAGTTTCTTATTTATTGTTTCATTAACCACGTAAAAATGTTTCATTGACACAAGAGGTGCTTAGATAAGCTCAGACCTGGTGACACTGTTTGCTTGGCTGGCAATTCTGTACTACCCTGAGCTCTGATTTCCTTCAGGCACAGCAGAAGCAGCAGGAACACCTTCTGTCTCCCTACATTGTCAGGGAAGGGCCACAGACCAAACCACCAAGCTCTTCTAATGTTTGTCCCTTGAGGCCTGACCTCCTGCTGTTTATTCTTCCTTTGTCCCTTGTTTTATTCTCCTACTTTAGCCTGTTTCACTCTGTTAGGTGTTTCTGAATTCTGAATTCTTTCTTCATGTTTCTCATAAAAAGAATTCCAGCTTTATTTTGAGCCTTCATTATTGGCAAATTTTGTAAAGCTGGTTCTGTATCTCTTACAGTACAGATTATTGTGATGAAGTAGGTTGAAAGCTGTTACCAGGTTTCAGACTTGAGTCCAATTTCAAACTACACCATAAACACTGGTACAGACTGAGGTCTTTGTGAGCCCCCTGTCTGCTCTTCTAACCTGAGTCCATTCTGGGAGCAGACTGGACCAGAGAAGGAAGAGCCTGGTGCATTATTGTAACAGGAAGCAGATTATATATTCAAATGATTTGAAGATGCTATTTGCTTCAGGGCAGAGGGGCTCTTCAGTTCTTGTAGAGATGGATTTTATCTACATATAAAATATGTGTGTGCCTGGAGCTGGGATTTAAGAATGCCAATGTTGCCATGGCAGGGATTCCTGCAGGGAAATAGAATCCCTTCTTACCTTTATCATTAACTCTGTGTCTGGCTGGGAACCCTCATTCTGCTGTGCCAAATCCTGGAGAAAATACATCGTGCACTGGGAAATCCAGTCAGTCTAAATGCAGGATGCCTTGCTTTACTTTGGCATACAAGGATTAGGGAGATGAAGCCAGTGGTTTGGGAGGTTGGTAGTGAAACTGATGGTTTGTCCCCAGTCAGATGTGTTGAGGAAACCTTTTAGCAATGCATGGCTCCTGTGGACTCTCCCAGACACAGATCTGAGCTGAAAGCAACTGCCCTGTTAGCTCAGAGCTCACAAAACTGCTTGCACCTTGACACATCCCTGTTCTTCCCTTGCACGTGCATTTTGGGTCATCAGCATTTCAAGGTTTGATTCCATGTCTTCACTCCTGAAGTGTCTTGGGAGTGAACACAGATGGACACAAACATAGTTGAGGTGTAAGGAAGGAATTGGGGTGTTAATAGCAGAGGGGTTCCCATACCAAGCTTTTTCTAGGTATTCCCAAGTGGTGTGTAAGCAGTCACAGCAACTGGAGTCTGCAATGTTCCAAGGGAACAGTGTGACTGCTTTGACATGCAGATGTTTTATTTAATTTGACCAGATGGAGCAACCCCATTTAGATTCAGAATATGGCCAGCCATAACACATTGTTTTTTCAAGCAATTCTACCATATATACACAAGCTTTACACTTGGGAAGATGGGGAGGAAAAATTTTATCATCCATATACAAAACCATATAATCATCTGTAATCATTCCCCTTCCCAGCCGTAAAATGTATGCAATTTTCCAGTGTTTGCTGTCATATTCAAATGCTGGCTAAGTGTCTGTTTTGCTTTTCAGTGTGGATGATTCTCTTGGCAGCAACGGGACAGCCTGTGGCCTTTATTAGAAAACCTCCTTTAAACTATGGGTTTCATCTGTCCTCCAAGACTGCCTCCAATCCCTACTCCATGGACAGCACTTCCATGGGCAATGACAGTGACATTGAAGGGAGCAGCCTGGTGAGTCACAGGTAAGGAATTTAGGGAGGAAAAACATAGATTTGAATATAATAAAGGACTCAGCTGCTCAAAGCATGGTCATTGTGCTGGTATACCTGGGGGACCTGTGCAGTGTTCTCCCAATCCAGGGAAAAAACTGCTGTAGTAAAGTAAAATTTACAGGTGACAAGAGGGCAGCATAATCTCAGTAGTCAATGACAAAATTTGAGGGGTTAGGTCATTAATTTTCCTCACCTGCTTCCTGGGCTCTAAGCTCCTATGTATATACATGAAACTGTTATGTAGGTAGGTAAAAATCCTGTTGCATCCCTTTTCAAACTAACCTATTGAGTTTAAATTCAGCTGCACTTGGATAGTGTTGAAAAAAATTGCTCACCTGGAATGTAATACTCAACAAAAAGATAGCAGCATTTTATCTAACTAGTCAATGAAAAAGGCAATTTTGTGGAATATTGACTTAGCAATTGACTTATGAAAGGAAAATTGACTTATTGGCTTAGTCTATGCAACTAAAAGTCATGTTTGTTGTATTTTCCCTTGCTTTCTCCTCTTGTGACAAAGATATTCTTAACCCTGCCTCAAAATATGCATTTCTTACTGTGCAATAATTTTTTTGGATGTAGGAGTGAGTGAATACATTCTCTGTGAAGAGCTTATTTAATGTATTATTCTCTTCCTGTTTGAGGGGTACATAAGAAATCTGTATTCAGTTTTCATCTGCCTGTGTCCCTGTCTCTGTGTCTCTGTTTCAAAGAAGTTCGCTCATCTTTACCATCCTGTACCTTTTGAATGTGCAGTACTTGATCTGGAGAAAAAGAACTGTGCTGGGAGAGGTGATTCATCCCATCACTCATCATATTATATAACACAGAGCTATTGGTGACAACTACTGAGAACATTTCTAGCAGCAATATTTCCACTTGAGAATTAAAATAATTTCCTTAGAAATGTCTGTAAAAACAAAAATGG
Organism: Calypte anna; assembly: GCF_003957555.1. Lineage (NCBI taxonomy): Eukaryota > Metazoa > Chordata > Aves > Apodiformes > Trochilidae > Calypte > Calypte anna. The sequence goes on from NC_044251.1 coordinate 5,762,185, forward strand.
AGGCATCTTCGTATACTTGAAAGGCAAGCAAGCTATGAAAGCAAGGCAAAAATCTATCCATTGTCAATTGTAATTTTTGTGATATCACTGCAGAATTAAACCATAGATACTTGTAGGTGCACTTTTTTGTGAAGAAAGTGGAGGAGTAGTTGTACCAGTTGCTTGTATCTACCATCTGAATTTAATGTTTTGTATCTATGCAAACTGTGCTAATAGATATTTACTTGCTGATTTTGCAGGTGTCTTTTCAGAGGACATTTTGGCAAACATCAGACTTTTGAAGACATGCTGAAGTCATTGGATTTGGTCGCATATTCCTGTTCATATGACATTTGTTCTATTCAAGTTTACTTTCACCAGTCAGTAGAGTTGCCTCTGAGCCTCCCTGAGATAAATGTAATAAATTAAAAAGAAATCAAAACAAACACATAAACACACAAAAAAAACCCAAAACAAACAAACAAACAAACCCAAACAAACAAACCCAAAAAACCCAAACAAAAAACAAACAAACAAACAAACAAAAAAACCAAAAAAAAAAACCCCTCAAGAAACCCAAACCTAACCAAAAAAGAAAAAAGATAAATTGTTCACTGCCCTTCCTACTCCCATGTAGTGCCAGGGATGTGCCACTGGCCACACGGTGTCACTGTGTCTTAAGGCAGTAAAGCATCTCTCGGGAAAGCCCTCAGTAATCCTAAATTCCCAAATTCTCCCAGCCAGGTGCTGTTATCTAAGGAGCTGCTACAGCAAAATTAGCAGCTTGGCTGGAGGAATGTTTTGGGAAGATACTTTATCCAGAGCACCCGCTTCTTAGTGTCCTGTACCTTTTTGGAATACATCAGAAATGTTTTTAGCCCTTTAGTTTCTTCTCCAGATGCCTTCATTTGGGAGCACGCTCAGATGGAAAGCTTTATCTTAAATTGTTGCAAATCAAAGATTCCAAAATTCAGTGATGCTGGACTCATCCTAAACTTTAGTTATTGCCCTCCATCTCTTTTCCTGTCTTTGTACATCTGGGTGTGCTTTGGCTCTGTGGAGCAGAGGAAACTTGGGGCTTTATGGAGCTCAGAGCAAAATAAACTGCAACTCCTGGGAGCAACAAAAATCCTTGCTCGTCCTGAAGAATGCTGTGCACAACACACCTGCTCAGGAGAGCTGTGCCAAAAGCTGCTGTGGTTCAGGAGCTTCATAACATGCAGCTATAGCAACAGAGAAACAGTTGTGTAAAGGCACAGAATGTGCCTCTGCAAATCTGGTTTCAGGCTGGGGGCACATCGAAAGGCTGCAGGATCTCATGCAGTGTTGTGGTGCCCTCTTTCTTCTGTAAAATAATGACTGAGCCTTGAGCAGCAGGCATCATGCTAACATCCTAAGAGACTGAGTAGGGTAGATTAAGATTTTATAGATAAGATAAATGTCTGGCAATGATTTGCCAGCCTCTTGGAGTGTAAGATGCTTTGTTTCTGTTGTTAGAACATTAGGAAGTGGCAACACTTTTTTTAAGCCAGCTGTCCTGCTTTGTCTTGAGATCACCCTCTGTTTTAAGATGCCTATTTCTTAGTGCCTAAGCCTCAGATGCTCCTGTTTTAAGATGCCTATTTCTTACTGATAGCTTTGCCACTGATTCTGTTTGGACCAGGAGTTCACTTGTAGCAGACCTGTTTTGATGGCCACCTCTTCAATCTAAGTGCATGGTGAAGTTATATTTAGAGTTATTAGGTTTACAAAGCTTGGCTCGGAATATTCTGAGGCTTCAGTAAAAATTTGGGGTCAATGGGGTGATTTGATGAAATGGTTGTGTGAATCTGGCCTGGCATGTGACATGATTTCTGGGTTGACAGGAAGCTGGACATGAGCCAGCAGTGTGCCCAGGTGGCCAAGAAGGCCAATGGCATCCTGGCCTGGATCAGGAACCAGTGCGGCCAGCAGGTCCAGGGAAGGGATTCTGTCCCTGTACTCAGCCCTGGTGTGGCCACAGCTTGAGTCCTGTGTCCAGTTCTGGGCCCCTCACTTTAGGAAAGATATCGAGGTCCTGGAGCGGGTCCAAAGGAGGGCAACTAGGCTGGTGAAGAGACTCAAGCACAGATCCTATGAGGAGAGGCTGAGGGATCTGGGGGTGTTCAGGCTGGAGAAGAGGAGGCTCAGGGGAGACCTCATCACTCTCTACAACTCCCTGAAAGGAGGTTGGAGCCAGGGGGGGTTGGGCTCTTTTCCCGGGCAACTCTCAGCAAGACAAGAGGGCAGGGTCTCAAGTTGTGCCAGGGGAGGTTTAGGTTGGATATTAGAAAGAATTTCTTTACGGAGAGGGTGATCAGGCATCGGAATGGGCTGGCCAGGGAAGTAGTGGATTCTCCATCCCTGGAGATATTTAAAAAGAGACTGGATGTGGCACTCAGTGCCATGGGCTGGGAACCGCAGCGGGAGTGGATCAAGAGTTGGACTTGATCTCTGAGGTCCCTTCCAACCCAGCCAATTCTATGATTCTATGAGGCTTAAGCGTTAAATAAAACCTGGACTGTCAGATCTCACAGACTGGAGCAGAGCAGAGATGCCTGGAGTATGTGACTCCCCTGAAGAGACAGCAAGAGCAGAGAGGGTGGGTTCAGAAGACCAGAACACACTTATAAGTAGAAAATTAACTTCTGTTTCCTCTTGTTACTTGCAGTGTAACACAAACTTAGAAGTATTTGCTGTCATATATATTTAGGAACAGTTGAATAGGATTTTAGCCCATTATTCCTGCCTTTTCCTCCTCCCCATTTCTTCTGTAATTAACTGGAAGAATTCTCTACTGCTGGTGGTGGCCTTAGCATGCGGATTTTTGCAGAAGGTGGAATTCTATGGTTCACCTTAGGGGAAGAAGATCCTGAAGCAGAAAGTGGTGTGGAACAGTGACGCAGAACAGCAGAGTCAGAGCAGGGGGTACAGGCAAATTTGGGAGTAAATCAGGCACATTGCCAAAACAATTTGTCCTTGTTCTGCAAATCTGGGAAATTGCAGACCTCATTATCTAAGACACAATATCTCTCTTGTTAGTGTGCAAGGGAGTTCTGTCACAACTGTAATTATCCTAATGGCACTGCTGCCATGAGAGTTTATAAACTATAAACAGGAAAGGCTGAAACCCACTGACACAGATGAGATGCAAATGAAGGGCCAGGGCCTCTAAGAACGTGAAGAAGAAATGTAAACTGGCTGAGGAAATCATTCATAGTTGGTCTCCAGGAACTGCTTGCAGAATGTTTGCTCAGGGAAGAAAGGTGTGAAGAAGGAGCAGGGTGTGTTTGTTTCCCTTGTGGTTTTGTGAAGCCCAGGCCCTGGAATCAGCCTCCTTCTGAGAAAGCTTTTGTGTGTTGTCATGTGCAATGTATCTTCTGGGAAGCTCCCTTAGCCCCTGTTTGTTGGAAGAGGTACCAAGAGTGTTTAGTTTCTCCCCCTATTAGACTACAGAGTCTTCTTGAAATAATAAAAGTAGCTAGTCTCTTCATGTGAACCTTTTTATGCTATAAAGCACATAGACATCACTGCCTGTAGGTATTGGTCAGCTACAGACTCCTAATATATGTTTGAGATGTAATAAAAAAAGATGGATGCATGGAAGAAAAGGAGATTCTTAAAGCTAAGGCCAGCTATGGTTAATTAGTCTGATGTATACAATGCATTAATTTTTCTCAGTAATTCCTGAATTGTGATCCTAGTGTCTGACTGAACTACACTTAAGAGACAGTAATTCCCTCTGTGTTTAAATTTAACTATCATGTGGGAGGGAAATGTGGTGTGGAGGCTGAGAAAAGTCGGGGGTCACAATGTCAAAGGAAGATGTAGGCAGGAAAAGAGATGGTTTAGCTGTAATAAGAGTTTCAAGGATCAGAAATAGAATTTATTGTTGCATTGTGAAAAGCCAACAGAGAAGTGAACCCCCTTTTGCTAAGTGACAAATGTTTCCATATAAGTTGTAGACCTTGCTTAGAAAAAAACCCCATGCAATCAAAGAAGACTACATGAACACCAACACAAACGAAAAAAACAGAAATAAAGGGACATGAGCTTAAACAATAATTAAGCCTATGAGTAAAAGTATGAGTATGTTTGGTTTTTGTGGGGAGCAGGGAGGGGAGACTGGGCTGATGTTTCATGCATATTCCTTTGGCTGTTGTTTGGATGTGCTGCAATTCATCAAACATGTGTGCAGCTGAGGTGACACTTTAACTGTGAATTACGCCCTTAATGTCAGACCATTCCTGAGAAGAACATGTGCAAATGTATGAGAAAATCAAAGCCTTCATCTTCCTAAAATGCATGAGATTATCTACTAAATGGGTTGAAGAAAAGCTGATACTAACCACAAAACCCGCCACTGAATTACCAGTATCTGCAGGTCAGGAAGATAACTCTGAATCTTTTCAGCACATCTTTTTCCAAAAGCAAACAGTCAACTTTGACCTTTCAGAATTTTCCCATTTAGGAAAGCACTGAACAGCTTTACAGTATCTTTACTTCTTGGTTTTGCAATAGATAGTGTAATATATTCTGTTGAAGTCATTAATATAGACTAGTACACTGAATGAAAATTAAGCTGCCCTGCTCACTTCTTCTTACAGATTCTCTCTGATGCTGACTGAAACCATTAATTAACTCTCTGACTCCCAGGTTGTTCCCCACAGAGCTGAAGCTTGTTTTGCTGGGGACAAATGAACAGCATTTAGCAGCATCTCATAATAATGTAATACAACCATTCATTTCATTTGATTCAGAGCCACATAAGGGCAGACAATGTCCTGTGTGGAAGAAGAAGCATCTTCAAGAATTTAGAGGGTGGAACACATTTCTGACCCATGCTATGACTACTGCACCTTTTGGTGCTCTGATGACCATGGGTAAAGTTCCGTGTCCCCTGGTACAGAGAGTCAGGGGGAAATACAGTAATTCCTCTGGACATTGATGGGGTCTGGTGCAATGCTGGGGTTGATAAATGAAAGGTGTCTGAAAGGGATGTTTTCCAATGATAATGATTTGGAGGAAGGGCCAGTAATATTCTATAACAATAGAATCATGGAAAAATTTTATAGCATTTGTTGTTTGTCTTTCCTCTCAGTTGATGCAGTTTCTTTGATCTCAGGTGAACTGAATAATGATTTGGAGGAAGGGCCAGTAATATTCTATAACAATAGAATCATGATAATTTTTTATAACATTTGTTGTTGGTCTTTCCTCCCAGTTGCTGCAGTTTCCCTCATCTCAGATGAACTGGCTGTTGGTATTTTCATTTCACACTATGTTGAGGAAGCAGTTCAGAAATATACAGGTTGTGAGCAATCCTGACTTACTTCAGGCCACATTGGGTTAATGGTTATTGAGGCCTAGTTAGAGGCTTTCTGAGAATGAGCTACTGGGAAAGAGATAACTTAATTGGCAACAGAAGAGGAAAATAATTATGTGAGAAGAATCTTTCTGTGAGAATGGTATGTGTAATTGGAATACAAAGCCACCTGCATGATAAGATGGTGTAAACAAGACTACTCTATATAAAGTGAGTGCAAGTTGTTAATAAACGATTTCATACAATCATATTGATGTGCACATGAAATCCTTAAGCCTCCGCAGACTGTTTTCCCACAACACTACAAATCATTCACTATCTTAATATGCAGAGAATTTACAACAGAGCCAAGGAGTATTCAAATGGAATAGGGAAAAGGAACATTTTAATGGTAATTTCCTCTCTCCTCATTTTCCTCTAAGCAAGGACATGCAGTTGTTGCACAAGGCATTCTGTGCTCTACATATCTGCCCATGTTGTCAGGTGTTTGTGTGTTAAGTCTGAGGAGGAGGAAGAAATATGAGGTGTGTTACCAGCAGTCAGGTACTTCCCATTCACAGCTGTACCATCCGTGAGGAAATGATACCTTATGAGTGGAGCTGATCACAAATTTCATGTCGCAACACTTCTCCTTTGAAAAATGTTGATTAGGTTCTGTATTGCTGGGTTGGCTGGTTCTCCAGCTTCATGGAAACCTGCTTGGAAAGTTGTCATGCTGCCACCAACCTTGTGAACCCACCTGGCCTGTTCCACAGGCCACCCACCACTTTGTGATGCTGTGGCACTGCTGCCTTCTCCCATTTACCAGGGGCTACCCCCTGGGCTGTTTGGCAGTGGGATGAGCTACCCATTGAGATGTCCTTCAGCTGTTGGCCCATTCCTTTGCTTCCAGCTTCCTAAAGCTCTCAGCTTCCAAGTTTCTAACCTGCCCAGGGGACTGCGTGGTAGCAAAACAGCTATGTGGGCAGGGTCCTGGCATGTGAGCTGAGGCACCAGGCCAGAAATGTTTCAAAATCTTTCATATCTACGTGAGTGAAGGCTTTTTGGGAAGGGTGAGGGGAAGTGTGCCAACCTAATTTCCTCTGTGGGATGAACATTCCAGTTCCCAGCACTGGTGCAGGCAAGTCACCAGACATATTACCTTATTACCTTTTTGTGGTTGCCAGCTTGCTCCTTGGTGCCTGACTGACAAATGCATTCAGTATGTGTATGAGCACACAGCAGGAAAGACCAACAATTAGTGGGTTTTGAATCATGCAAGGCAAGGGTCTCTGCCCCTTTGCAAGAGAGCTGTTGCATGGGGACAGATTGCAGAATCCCCATCGAATGTATTGCAGCGAAGGCACCACCACTTGTTTATGCTCTGCTGGGTTGCTTAGGGTGTGGGTGAGGTTTGGTTCCTGAAGGTATTTATGGGAGAGGTCACCCTCAGAAATCTAGTCTGCCATCAGATCTCTACCCCTGGAAGTTACAGTCCCCAAGAAACTGCAGCTCCTCCAGCCTGGACTCTCCCTGGCTGGGCCTAGGAGATCACATTTTGGACCTCTGGCATATAGATCTGGATGCTCTGGCAAAGGAGGCAGTGTAGGCAGCTTATTTTAATGTTCCTCTCAATGCCTTTCTCATGACCTACACAAAAAGCTTTCTGGCTTGTTGGCCATATCATGTCTCACTTGCCACATAAACCATGAGTGCTGGAGGCCTAAGGTTAAAAGCAACTGAGTTCACTGAGATGCTGAAGGCTATAAAATTCTATTGGCTTTGAGATGAGTTTCTATTCTGGGCTCTAAGGTTTCAAAAAGCATTGTACAAAAACCTTAAGAGCTTCAGAAGTGCCAGGGTACTCTATGAATGAAAAGGTTAAAAAAGATCTGTGCCTGTGAAATTTTTTTTCTTCTAGAATGAAAGCATCTAAAATTGCAGTCAGGTGTTATGTTTTATTCGCTGCTTGAAGAAGGAGAATTAAAACAGACCTAATGTGCATTCACAAAGATGTTCAGAAGTAGCATCAGGCTCCATGGATGACTCTGCCTTGGGAGGGGCTGAGGGACTTTTCCTCAGTCCAACTGAGACACTCAGTGTGTTCCAAGCCTTGGGCTTTCTGCTCCCATTTGTCAGCCATCCACATGAGATTAAAGGGAGCAGGTGACAGAAAGTTGCTTTCAGCAAAGTGAATTTTCAGTTACACCATTAGGAAAACTTTCTGATTTCTTTTTGTCACCAGAATGGTCCAAATGGACTGGAAGAACAGACACATATCTAATAAATTTCATATCACATATCTAGTAAATTTCTTTTTTCTCATCAGAAATATGTTCTATGGGGATAAGTCTCAATGCACAAAGAGCTTTTATATTAAAATCCTCATGACTATGTAGAGCCCACGAGGTCCTTATGAAATAGTTGTCTGCTGTTAGGAGTGAATCACAGGTTCCTAATTGGTGCAAATAAGCTTGCAAGGCTTATAACTCATAACAGCTCTAATGGGTAAGTCAAACTCTGGGTATTCTGTTTTAAATTGTTACAATACCTTGAGGTCTAGAGATTAAAAAAAAAATATATACATATATATATATAAAAATTCAGTTTTCAATTTTGACAGCCTTGCAATAACTTTTAAAGAACCATACCGAGAAAGTAGTGGAAAGCTTCTGTGAGTCAATGCCTTAGGCAGCTCTTAGGAATAATTTGGGCTATTTGCCCAAATCAGGTGCCCTCTACTGAACTCAAGGTGAGTTTGGATGTTCTGGTAAACTGAGGTAATGGCTACATGCCACTATAGAAGCACAGTCCTGGAAATTCCTCAGGGAAAGGAAGAGTCATTGTCTAGTGCTTCAGCTCCTTAAATAAACTTAGTGTTTGGGCAGAAGAGTGCCAGAGCCAACCCTGTGGGGTAGGGGCAGAACTGGGATAGGAACAAGACCTCCTTTTTTACTGACATCAAGCTCTTAGATGAGTTTTGTTGCAATATGAAGCTTCATCCTCAGATATTTATAAGACCTGAACATTTTAAGATATTTACCAAGGATTCTGTGCCAGGACTCACTTCAGGATGAAGTGATCAGGATGCTTGCTACAAAGGCAAAGCTGATGGTGATATTGTTGGATGTATTCTGTCCACCCTGAACTGGCTGTTTATGTATTTCTTTGCCCTCTCTCTGTGGATTTCTTGAAGCCACATTGGTTGGCTTCATGTAAAAAGCACACCCAGTAACTATACCAACACAGTGAGGATCTCTGCTAATGTTGTAGAGCTACTTAGAGGATGAGTTACTGCCAGGAATGAATAAATTGAACACTTGAAGACTTGATTATTATTCAAAATAAACCCTTGTATATTTTTTTATCCCTTTCTGAGCCAACATATAGGGGTTGTGCTCAGGTAAAGATAGATCCTTGAATAAAATAACATAGAGGGCTTAAAGAGGACTTGACACAGCACCAGGGTTAGAAAAAAAATACTGCTCTGTCTGCCAGACAATTACAGTAACCTTTGTTTTTTTAATTCCTCTTCCAGTATGATAACATTCAGTTGCAAACACATCCTTAGTACATCTTGTCCCAGAGAGCTTACAGTCACGGAGTGGAAAACAATATGAGAAAACAAGTTATTCTCTTCATTTGAAAAATCAAAATCAAATCTGGTGAATCTAAGAAAGAAACCCTTCTCTTGACAGTTTGAAACTAAATACCATAAGCATAAATCAGGTCTTCCTGTCAGCCAAGTGGTGAAGTGTGATTCTTACCTAACTCTTCTGAGGTCTTTACTCAAGCAATCCCACACTGACATCAGTGTCAGACTATTTGAAGAAGATTTGAAGATAAAGGTCTCAGAAACTGGACTGAGTGGCACAACCCTGAAATACCTCACTCAATTATTTCACTTCGATTCTCTGCAATCACTCGATTTAAAATAAAAGAACGATTCCTAAACATAAACAGAGTGGGTTTCAGTGTGTGGCTTTCCATTGACGTGTCTTGGAAAGATAATCCTCCAGTCCTCAGATACCCCAGGTAAGTAATAAGCAGCTTCCTCCCATCTTGAAGCTGTAAAGATCTCTATCTTGCCATCCTTACAACCACACCTGCAAAGTGGCTAAGGAAATTAGTAGCTCTTAATCTGGCCAAGGAAAAGAGCCAGTGCTGCTGGCTTTCCTGTCTCATATGCTTATTTAGGATTGCAGTGGTTTAGGAGATAGGATACAGCACCTTTTACTTTTCTGAAGCAGGATTTAATCTTGATAGACAGAGGGATGGTTCATTTACAAATGGTGCTCTCACCTGACTGCTGCTGAGACAGATCACTTGGTGTTTTGTTCTGATTAACATCACGTGTGCTGAAAATTGTTGTTTCAAAAGCATTCAAAGATCTAAAAAATTTTCAAGTTAGCTGGGGTGGGGGAGAGGAGAGAGGAGAGAGAAGAGATAGGAGACATCTGAAAAATTAGAAAGCTTTTTATTCCAAATTAAAAATTTCTGTTTTGAAAGGTCCCCAGATCTGGTGTTTCTGAAGCTTTGCTTTATAACTTCTAGTTTAATTTAATTTCATTTCGTTTTTATAATTTTTTTCTGTCTGGATATTTTTGCAGTGCAAAAAATATATTATATTTGCAAAAAATAATATATTTGCAGATATAAGAAAAATTAGTTTGGGGTTGAGCTAGGGAAATAGAAGACTTTTTTTCTCAGTTTCTGAGAAATTTTTTTTTTGTTTGAACCCAGCTGTAGATAATTATTTTTTCAGTTTGTTATAATTTTTCAGCTACTGAGCTGAACAAAGTACGAACTGATTTATAAGGCAAGGAGAAGAAGACTGGCACCTCCCATTGCCACTGCCTGGCATAAAAAGAAAACTCCACAAAGCTGCACAGGCTTCTTCTTGAGTTCCTCTTTGTTGTTCTGAGTACTTTCTCACTATAATTCAGAAAATAAATAGAATTTTGTTCTATAGGCTCATTAATGCATTGTGCCATGACCTCTTGACTTTAAGCTTTTAGGTTGTTGGTTTTTTTATTCATTCTTTATGCAGTTGATCTTTGTCTTATTTTCCCCATGCTGTACATTTTTTATGTCTGTAGTAAGGCCTGACATTACATAGCCCATCTCCCTCAATTCCAGGAGGAAATGGATGTGGGAATTGTCAGTGTGCTTGTTGACAAGCAACCAAAAATATTTTATGTATTTTGGCCACGCTAATTTACTGGAAACAGTAAACTTGTTGGAGGCGATCTTGGAAAAACCAGTTCCATAGCTCTCCAAAATAACGCTTGCACCTTGATTTGAAGACATTCTGGGAGATTTTTTTTTTTTCCTTCTTTGCTGTTCCATTAAGCCCTGGGTCTCCCTGGTGCAGCTGTTCTGGTTTTAATGGGTTTCCAGGCATACAAACCCCCCTTTGACTGGAGTTCATTATAATCTGACTGCTTTTCCATTTTCCTTCTTTTTAGGAGATAAATTTGCCAGCCTCTTATTTTGGTGTCTCCGTGCACTATGGCAGCAGAAAGCGTGATAAAAGCTGCAACAGCACTGTAAAGGAGAAACCCCAAAACTTCAGAATGAAAAGGAGGGTTTTTTCTTTTTTCTCTGCTTTTTTCCTTATCTCTGGAAATGGGATGCTACAGACTCCTATGTCTAAGGAAGTATGGAGAAGGTTTGCACTGCAGACTTGGTTGCTCCTGTAGAAATGCCCAGGTGAGGCTATCAAACCCTTACTTGCAGGAATGCAAGACTTGCATGGTTACCCCAGGATGCTTTCTGATGAGTCTGGCTTAGGGTACTGGGAGTTTTGTAGGTGCCATTTGCTTTTCTGCACCTATACAACACTTTCATTTGAGATATCTTTCCTTTTAGTATTTCAAAGATGGGAACCTTTCAAGGGCTCCCTCTGATGCTTGGGGCAGGCTCTATCGAGTCCTTATCACTACCACAGTGGCTGCAGTCTGGGCCACAGAAGATGTTTTGGGCACTCTCAGTGGAAGCTTTTGGTTGTCATTTTCATAACCAAGGAGCATCTGACTAGAACTGCTCCTCAGTTGGTGACAGTTCCTTCTGGAAAATAGTTTAAAAAGTGGTTTAAAGGTGTGCTTCTGAGTTTCAGGAAAGATCTAAAGCCAAAGATTTTAGGTAAACCTATTTTCCGAAACAGTTATTGTGATTACATTTTTTTTTTCTCTTCCCTTACCAAAACCCAAACTCCTTTTCCCTATTTGGTGAAAATTAACCCTTGACACTCTCTCTTTCCATCAGAATAAGGTGTCTACTGGTTGTTTGGTGAGGCTTTGCACTATCTGATATTATCCCCAGGATATCTGATATTACTGTTCCCCTGTGAGGATGCATCTTCCTGCAAACCTATGGTGTCCTCCAGGCTTTTTCCAAGGGTCTGCATGACATCCAGTATGAAATTTCAGGTGTGTATATTGGTATATAAGGTGTATATGAGTGTACACATACATATATATGTGTATATATTGGTATATAAGGTATATTGCCTAGAACAGTGTCCTGACAGACACCCAGTTGTCTCTCACCAGTCCAGTAGACATGGGAGAGGAAGCCCTAGGACCCACCAGTAAGCTAATGGGGGAGCAGAATGGGAAGCTTAGAGATGTCTGGTTATCATGTCCTTCTTATAAGATGAACTGCCCAGAAAGTATGCAGATTTCCCTTTCTACCAATATTTGTTTTAGTTTCACCACCATCTCTGTGTTGGCCAGTAGGTACTTCGAAGTGAAGAGACTTGATTTACTACTTGGCAGAAAGATTCCCAATGATATATTAAATTAAAACAAGTCCCTGTCCTTGTAAGGGCTGAAAAGAGCATTCAAAAGTGGCTGGTCTCTTGTCATAAATTTTATCAGGTAGGATTTGTCTATCCCCTCCTTTGTTTTTTTTTTTCTGGAGTGGAAGAATTTTATGTGGAAGAATATTATATGGAAGAATGTAAAAGCTACTGAAAATACACCCACTAACTGAATAGGTGAAAAAGGTGGTAAATGAAGGAAAACCGCGAACATGGGAAAATCAACCCAGGAATCTGGCAGGGCAGTATTGGGACAATAAGAAATTGTGAGAGGGGCTAAAGCCACCGGGAAAGATGTGGTAACTGCAGCTTTACTCTCATCTCTGCCATTGCAGATGCTTCCTTCTCGGCCGTAGGCAGACTCTTCCCCACAGAGAGGAGGCAGAGGGTGGAGCTCAGTGCCTGTATAAATTATATGTGTCTTTCAGGTTATTTCAGCAGCAACAACAAGCTGGAAGTGTGTTTGTCAGCTGGCAGATCTGTCACTCCAATTGAGTTTTCTGCTGCTCTCCCCAGCTTGCCTGTCATGGGAAGCCCACCAGCCAAGGTAAGAGAGTTCCACCTCAGTGCTTTGCTCTGTCCCAGCTTTTCTGGGGCTGTTATTTTAGTTTTCCAGAGCAAGATCCCTCCTCCTCCTTGTATCCTCCCAGATGCGAGTGGCTGCTGGTGGGACGTGCTGGTGGCATCTCAAAACTTTGCAGGGATACTGCTTTCCCTTTTTTACCCCACCAGAACTAAAAACCAAAGCTTCAGCAAAGAGATGGCAAAAAATTTGGCCCTTGTCTTGGAGTGAACACGGGACGGAAGGGAGTGCTGGCCTGGATGCATTTACCTCAATGTAAAATGAAAGTGCTTTGGAGCTGCTGCATGCTTTTCTCAAGATAGCACATGTTGGTTGCTTGCCCCAGCTGAGAGTATCCAGCAGCTTTTTCTAGCAACAAAGCATAATTTATGTTACTTTAGCTGCAGGGATATTTCTAATGGGATATTTTGCTGATTTAGCTATCTTTAATGTAATGTTTACAACACCACCGATTCTAGTGGAAAGGTTTCGTGTCCAGGCTTGAGTTTTCATATAGAAAGAGCTTCCCATTCAGAGACGTGAACTGACAGTTTTTAGTATAAATCAACAGAATTATTAGCTGAGAATTATTTTCTCATGTGTATCTTCAAAAAGTCGTGGATGTGCTGTCTGAAATGCAAGATGTGAATTATTTGCAAACTAACTCTTCCTTAGGTGTCAAAGCCCACGTCAGATTTTGCAGCAAATAAAAGAAAAAAAGGCATTCTTGGGTTTTAAATGTACTGAGAAATAGTGTTACATGTTATGTCTTACGGAGAATCATTAATCATTAAGAATAAAGAATATTTTAATAATAATCTTTAATATTACAGTGGCACAAGTATGAAAGATTCAGTAAAATATCACAATCATGAACAGATAGTTCAGACAAAATTTTAAAAATATTCAAACATTGGATGCTCAGGACAAAGAATATACATCATAAATGTAATGAACTTTCTGGATAAAATTTATAATCTATCTACCTGTTACATCCAGGGCAATCTTTATGTCTTCAATATAAATATTATCTGTTGATTTTAAATATCAATCACGTAGCTAATAAAATCATTCTGGGTCTGATCAATGAGGAGATGTATTAGGTCTAATTTTATCTAAAAAGTATCAATTACAGTGAGAGTTGCAGCTTCCATTCCACGAGGATTCACATCCCACTGGGTAGCAGGCAACACAGACAAAAGGTAGAGTACAAGGATGGCTTCAGGTCAGAAAACTTTTGGTCCCAAGGATTCATCAACACTACAGGGAGCTCTGTGTAAATTAATGTGCAAATTGGTAAATAGACACAGAAATCAGAACAAGGTGGTTTTGTGGGGTTTTTTTTTCTTCTTTCATATCCAAATAATGAAGTTGTTTAGAAAAGTCTAAGTGCTTTAAACTAGGAAGAGCTGCAAAAAGTCTTCCAGTTAATTTTTGGCTGTTTAAAAAAGCCACTGAATTGGCACAGAAGTGGTGGACAGTATTCATTTACAACCTTCTAGGAATGCTTTCAATATTCCTAACAGGATATTTTCTTCTGCTCAGACAAGAATTGTCACTATTTAGCAATTTTACTTTGTGAACTACACAATCTTTTTTTTTTTTTTTTTGTGGTAAAATATTCAGAAATCCTGCCAAAATATAAAGCTCCAAGAGACCCACTCATATGTGTAAAGAGGTGACAGGTAGAAAATAAACAGAGGATTCATCCCAAATCCACAGTGACTCTTGACACAATCTATCAGTGATAGCAAGAATTTACAGTAAATATTTGTAAAGCAAATAAGATTTACTAACTAACCATTCAACTTCCAATGATAAGATTTTGGAAAAATGTGATTCCCAAGGAAAACAAGTCTTTCGTGATCATGCTCTCTCCTTCTATCCCCTTTCCTGTTTTTGCCTATTTCTACAGTCAGGAACTTTTCCCACTAGAACTTTGTGTTCATCTAATTTTAATGAAAATAGCCAGGTCAAATTGCTAGCAGTAGCCTCACTGATAGAAGGACTCATAAATTAAGCCCAGATGAGATGCTAAACAATCTATGTGGAAAAGAATGCTTTGGAGCCAGGCTGATCGTGAAGCTTTTTTAGAGTTTATAAGTTTATAGCTTTAACCTTAATTTGATAAATTTGTGGTTAAACCATGTCCTCAGTATTTAAGATAAAATAGATGGCAAGAATATGCCTAACAATTACTTTTTGTGGGAGATGCTGTGCACCAGATATTGTACTGTTGTTATACCACCAGCAAAAGGAAAGGTAATCCATCAAAAGAAGCTTGTCTGAAAGGTATTGATAAAGCTGAGTGATAAATCCTACAGATACTTATGGAATGTCAAAGCACAGAGTACAAACTCCTCATACTAAACATCCTATAGCTTGGGTATTATTCCATGGTGATAACTCTCTTGGGAGAACTGCTTAGAATTTTTGCAGGGGGAGCAAAATGCTGAGATTTCAATCAGACTTCTAGCATGTATGAAACAAGTACTTAAAAAAAAAAAAAAAAAAAGAAAGTTCCTTCTTCTAGGAGCAGCATGGAAGGGCAATAAGGAGTGAAATAACATATAGGAGCTGTTAATAGGATTTTCCTCTTTTTTTGCCATCCAAAGGCTGTCTTGGGAGGCTCCTAGTTGTTAATGAGCTCTGAGGAGATTTCATACTCTTGAAGTTGTCTTTTGAATTACCTAACAGGAGAAATCTGTGTCCTCCTGAAGCTGACCAGCACATAACTATTTTCTGAAAGCCATGCAGAATGCCAATAAATGCATATTATTGCAATCAATGAGATGTCAGACTGAATTTTCATTTAAGGTTTGACACAGCTGTTCTGCCATGCTAGTTGTAGCTCTCTTTATTGAGACTTTTCTGTATTTTAAATCTGAGATGGCTCCTGTAAAATTTTGAGAAGAAAAGGACTTTGGTTTTGGGGTTGGATTTTGTTGTTTGTTTTTGGTTTTGTTGGTTTTAACCCACTCTTTGGGTTCCTGGACATGCTACTATTTATTGGCCTGGAGAGTTGTTGTCTAAGATGCAGACATCCACAAGCAGCTGAATCCTGCACTCTGCCATTGGCCTCTGGCACTCTTAATTCTTCATCAAAAATAGAATGCTGTGCTTCTGAAAAAGTTAACTTTGGATATTTACGGGGGGGGATTGTTACCTTCTGTGCGTTTATGAGGGAAACCATGGTTCTTCCAAGGAAGTGAACTAAAGAGAACAAGACCAGCACAGCTGCAAGACTGTCATGAGCTGGCTGGATAAGGTGTCTATGCTTGTCAATTTGCTTTATTCAGGAAATTATGTGTTACTTTCCATGTTCTGAAAAGTGCAAATGGTATCTCTAAATTATCTTTTTCAAGAAAAAGGGGATTCTGGAGTGCCAGCACTGTTGGGCAAGGATTTTACTTTAGACCACCTGAGTCAGACCCTAATGGTCTGTTCTGGTTTGTGGGAGAAAATTAGCTCTGCCTTTTTCTTATGGGAAAAAAAAATAAAAAAAATAAAAAAAATAAAATTAGCCTGATTCTGAATGGGTATCACTGCAGCCTTGTGAGCAGGATGGCTTCTGGCTTCCCCTAGGGAAGCACAGGCCATAGGGTTTATTATAACCCCATTTACTTGTCTGAACCTGTTTCTATTTCCCCCTGCTACAACAGAAGGACTAAGCTGCACCAAATCAGAAAGGATGAACACTCATCTTTGGTGATGTTCTCACTAGCAGGCAGATGTTAGCATGTTTAAAGGAAGTGATTCCTGTTGAAAGGGGAAGGGAGGAGGAGTAAGGCTGTCTGGCTGACTGGGAGAGGATGAAAACATGGCATCAATCATAGCTGAGTACTCTGGTGATGAGCTGCAGACACACAATATAAATATAAATATAAATATAAATATAAATATAAATATAAATAATATAATTATAATTATAATTATAAATATAAATATAAATATAAATATAAATATAAATATAAATGCAATAAAAATATATATATAAATAAAAAGGAGATTTTCATCCCAATGGGTTCAACGAAAACTGGGTACCAACATCTCCAGTGAAGTTCTCTGAGGACTCTTTGGGCTTCTGTTGAGCAAGGGGGAAGTTGATTGCAAAATAACACAAAATGAACATATTAATTAAAAACTGTCAGCCCTGTAATTGGCTACAGAGTCCAGTATTTCGTGTTAATGAAACCCACTAGGAATGCTGACTGAGTGTTCCAGTTGGTGCTTCTATGTTAAATAATTATTTGCATAGGAAAATTAAGGTCAAATTCTTTCAGTGAATAACTGGAATAATTTGGAAGTGTCCCAGCATTATGTAATGTCCATAATTGCACTCAGCTCAGAAGATTTAAAATACGTCAGTTTCAAATTGGAAGAAAACGAACCAGAAATGGTTCTTGTCACACAAGAACAAATTTGTCATCTTTATACAAAAAGTGTTTCAATCAACAGTTAAGAGGCCAACTGGCAGAATAATTTGTGATTTTGTATGTTTAACAACAATTTCTCTGCTCAGGGTGACTCTTTACTAGTAATCTGAATTTTAAAAGGATGTAACTTTAACAAAGTAAAATTTAATATGAAGCCTTTATTTGAAAGTGCTAATTTACATTCAAATTGTATCCATTTCACGTTACATTATCTACCTCTAAACAAACTGAATTAAACTGCAGGAAGGCTGTTTTGATCTCTAATAAATGTCCAGTAGTCTCCACCCCATAATAGCAGAATTTCAAATAAACCATAGTAAGTGACCCTCTCAATAGAGAAGTTCCTCTTTCCCTGGGTTCCTGTATCTCCAAAGTAAAAAATTTCAATGTCAGGAATATTAATCACTGTACTAACTTCCAAAATATTATTTTCCCACTTTAAGTATTTGTACATTTTTGTCCATTTGTGTTCACTCAGACTTAGCAGAACATCTTGTGCATATGGCAAACATTCTCTGACCAGCTTTGGTTGGGAAGAAATCCTTAGTTCTTTGCTCCAATTAGGACAAGTAGCTTGAAAGGAACATCACAGTGATAGCTTGCCTGGGATAGAAATAAGGAAATATAAGGAATATCTGGAATATCTGGAAAGGAAGTGGTTCCATTCCCATCAGCCTTACAGAGGCCCAATTTTGACCTAGCCATGGCACAGGCAGCACAACCATCCCCATGGCCATGGAGATGGAAACAGAGACCTCTGGGGTGACTACAAAAGCTTTCCATACCAATGTCTGAGTCCATATTTTTTTCCTTTTTTCTACTTACTCCACCTACTTATGAAATAGTCCAGTGTCTCTTATTTTAATATATTCTTCCTCCAACAGAAGGTGGTTGCCTAACTTCAAACACTCCAACAGAAGGGCAGAAAGTCCCCTTCACTGTTCAAAACCCACCTTATTTTTGCATTCTGAACTAATTGCATCTCTTTGCTCTGCAGATGAAGTTTTGCCCCATTCACATGCTTTCTGTAAGGATCCTACAAGCCAAGAACATCAAGTCCAGAGACCTACGTGAGTTGGGGTTTATTTCTGCTTTCAATCAGCTCCAGACCTTAACACAATGAACAATGTGCCTGAGATCTGAAGGTATAAAAGCAATGTACATAAAGAACAGCAAGAGAAAGGCTATAGCTAGGGCTATAATTATATCAATGCCAGAGGTTGTTATCAGACTGGAGGACGTAACTAGT
Organism: Calypte anna; assembly: GCF_003957555.1. Taxonomy (NCBI): domain Eukaryota; kingdom Metazoa; phylum Chordata; class Aves; order Apodiformes; family Trochilidae; genus Calypte; species Calypte anna. The sequence goes on from NC_044251.1 coordinate 5,780,557, forward strand.
GGTGTTTTGGGGAGACGGTAAAAAACAAGACTCCCAGATGGATGTCCTAGGCCAAAAAGAGAAGGCAGAACTTGTCAGGATACTGTGATCCTAAATCTGCTTGGAGTTGTGTGGTTTTGCTATTCATTACTGATAGAAATCTTATAATGGGCTGGAATTCTGACACACAGGCTATGAATTTAGGGACCTTTTATCTAAATGTATCCATTCTACACAGTAGCCAATGGTAAATTAGAGAATTTCAAGCCTTCTAAAATACATTCAGGGTATTTGCTGTTCTCAGGGGAGCAGTCATGTTAAATTTTGCTGATAGTTTCTCTGCAGACCAAGTCCTAAGCACATGCTGAACATGCAGGCAAAGGAGACTTTTCTGTGTGCTTTTGTGTTTTGTGTTTCTTTAACTCAGTATCTCACCCTCCCAGCTTCTTATGGCTCCTTCTCAAGGTGTATTAGGGACCAGCCAGGCAGTTGCCATTTCTGCAGAAGTCTCTTTTGGGTTCCTCAATCGGGACAGAGACCCTGAGCTGTTTTTTCTCACGTTCTTGAAACCTCTGGTCTGTTTATTCCCCTAGTGAAAAATAACAAATTCAAGCAAAAAAAAAAAAGAAGGCATAATTTTGCAACTTGAGTTACAGGGCTCCCTGCCCTCCTGTGACAACTAGCACGTAGTAATGTCCAGAGGTGGACTCTAGAAAGGTGGTAGTGTGACAAACCCCTGTGTTTCTGAGTTTCAATGATCTCTTCTATCTACTCTATTGAAGGGACAGTTCCACTTTCCTGCCAAAACCTTGCGGGGCAATGTTATTCACTGCTTGATACCAGTCTGAAGTATTTAGGCATCTCGGGCTGCTGTAGACATCTTCAGTCAAGTCCAGACTCCAGCTCTGAAAGACATCACCTTGGAGATTTCTTTTCCCATCGTTGTCAAGCTTCACAAAGTAAATGCACTTTCCCACCGAGGCTCTTCCCAAAGGATGGATGGCTGCTTGAGGCACTGACTGCACTAACCAGAAGGGCAAGGTGTAGGCTGGAAGTGAGAGGAAGGTTTTGGACTCCTTCATGCCCCTGTGTTCCTGGGGCCTTAACTGCAACAGAACTTCTGTAGTACCTAACCCTTAGAGCCATTACATCCCCTCTGCATGTTTGTGTTCCTAGACAGACCCAGCTGGGCTCCTATGATCTCCTCTTTAATGTGTGTTCGCCTTTCCTGTAATCATCCTAACAGCCCTTTTTGGAACTAGCTCTAGTTTTGGTTGAACTTTTTTAACAGAGTTGACTGCAATATTAAGGAATGTGCCCAGTGAATGGTCAGCGGGGTCTCTTATACCTTTCTTCTCACAGGGGTAATGTGGCTCTTAGTGGACTTTTTGTGTGCATGTGTACATTTGCAAGCTGTAATTAACCAGGAATTAGATGGCTTTCTTTGTTTGCTTCCAACTGATGGCCTCTTTACTTTTCACTCCCTAGAATCTTGGCTTTTCCCCACTTTTCATCTACAATATTGACATTGGTTTTGTGATTTTGTTTTTTCTGCCCCAGTGACTGCATCAGACTGCTACGTGCGCTTGTGGCTGCCATCTGCTTCAAAAAGAAAGCTTCAGACCAAAACCATCAAGAACTCTGATAATCCTGTCTGGAATGAAACTTTCTACTTTAGGATCCAGAGAGAAGTTGAGGTAATAAAAAGAAATGCACCATTTTGAATAGCTGGGAATCCTTAGTTGACACCTTATTGATCAACTGTGCTAAAAAACTGAAGAAAATGCTTGTTTAACAGAACTTAAAACTGCCAGGTTAGCCCAAAAGAGCAAATAGATGAAGTAATGATCCCCTCAGCAGTGGTGATATAAATGCTAATAAATCTCAGCTGGTCCAGACTCTTTGCTGTAGCATGCTTCATCTGGGCTATTTTGGATAGTCAGTTGAGAAAGACCTTTCGTTCTACTGAAAGGGTGGAAGAATTCCTGTTGGGCAGACACCAAATTTAATTTCACCCTAAGCTGTGTAGGTAAGAGAACTTTGGGGATGAAGAAAGCAAATGTGTTCTTTGTGTGGATTATCAGTGAGGTGCAGAGCACTGACATCTTTTCCCACTCAGGAGAGTGGGAGCTCTCAGGGAGTTGTTTTTTATTCCATGGTTTCTCTGGGTTGGGTCTGATGACAGTGTTCCACGTTAGCACACTCCTGAAGGAAAGAATGGGTTTCTTTATTCTTACCACTGAGCTTGTTGTGGTAAGAAGATTTAACCATTATTTTTTTGTTTCTCTGTGATAGAAACTCAGTAAGAGTTCTTACTCGTTTTATTCTACTACCAGAACATTTTAGAACTGGCAGTGTGTGATGAAGACCCACTCACCAAAGATGACATGCAGTTCACAGTCCTTTTTAATGTTGCTAGAATCAGACCTGGAGAGACACTCCGTGAGACTTTTGCTTTGAAATCAGAGGTAAGGACTGAAAATAGATGGAGAGATCAATGAGACCTCATTGTCCACCTTGGCTTCTGTGTTAAGTGGTGTTTGAGTCTGCATAAAAAGATTCTCAAATATATAGGTATCATTATCCATATTTCACAAAAATGGATAAAATCTACTGGATTTTTGTGACTTCATTAATCTCTTTTCACAGATTCAGAAAATGAAGCTGCTTCTCTCTGATGCAAACCATCTCTGTGGGGTCAAAATATGTTTATAGATAGCATATGTTAATAGTATTTTTTTTTATATTATAATACAAATAAGTAGCTTTCTTTGCTTTGGGCTTTATTCCCCTTTTATGATGCTTAGAGAACAGTTCCTCTTTAATAGCAAATTTATTACAAATATGAAGACAATCCACTCACCACTTGAATCAAATGAATCTTTCAGACTTTTCTTGATGGTCATGCGGGGTTCCTTCCAGGTGAATCAGATTTCTCTAGCCCATAGTAAAATGACCCCTGTTCTTCTAACATCTTTGGTATTCTGTTATGAAGCCCTTAAAAGAGAATTGTCCAGAGGACCAAAGCTGGGGTGGGGCTGTGAAAACTCCTGGGCTGTGGCTGAGCCATATTCCTGCTTAAAGCAGAAAGTCCATACCCAAAAGAACAACTACTTCCCAAATGCTGGAAGCTGTTAACATGGATCTTCCTAATGACTCTGCAGGCTGGTGCCATGTACTGGGTGAGTCACTGGGAATTATAATGGTTCAATAACTGTGTCAGTCCAGAGTACTCTTGCTGACTTCATCTGTGCTGGATTGAATATGAACGTGGTTTAAATGCCTTGGGCATGGAGATGACATTGGCATTATTCACATTTCTTTCTGGGACTCAATGCCTTTCCCCCCATCCAATACCATCTTTGCAAAAAAACATTCTATTTCTGTTCTAGTCAAGCTTTCCCTCTCTGATTGTGTCTTTGGAAAAATGCGTAATTCTACATATCCCACAATGGGAGAATATTCATCTTCCCAAGGCTGTGATTTCCATTGGAATCTCAGTTTTGAGAAGAGGCAGTATGTAGCTTTTTTTGGGTAACATTAGTGGAAGACACATCAGCTGTGGAAGTGCTTTTTAAATAGGTCAATACTGCCAAATTCTTGCAGCCTCCAATAATCTGCATTTATTTTACCCTTTTCTTTTTAGAATGAGCCGTGCAGAAAAAAATGGGAAAGTTTGGAAGTGGAATTCTGGATGGAAAGAATGTGAGTAAAGTTCCAAAACTCAAAGGTATAGATCTGCCAGGGAGCAATAATGTCTCAGAGAAAGAGGAATTTCTTCCAGCTCTTCCTCCCAGCAGGGAACCAAAATTACTGTTTCAAACTTTTTAACCTTAACTTTACCAGCACATTCTGCCTTACAGTGTATGTCTTACAAATTCTAATGTGTATATCCTGATTGTGGAAATGTGTTAAACATGTGTTTAATGTATTAACATGTGTTTAAACATGTTAAAATGTGTTAAAGCATGATGTGATGACTTGTACACCAGATACATGTAAAACAACAGAGGTTCTTTTCAAGTTGTTAATTGAAGAAAGCCAAGAACACCGTGGTGTTTCTAAAAGACCAGAAAATTTGTTTTGTATTATTATAATGATATACACAGAGTTATTTAGACAGTATTATAAAACTCACCCATTAGGCAGTATTAATCAACAAGTAATAAAATTAAGACCATCCCCCTCAAACTGGTAACCAACCCTGTCTGTAAGAGAATAAATGAGATAAACTTTATACTTCTTTTGAATATTATCAGAACTTTGCTGCTTTTTTTTGCTATTTTTACACATGGAAATGCTGCAGAAGAAAATCTGTTCTTAGTTAATTCTTCCCACAGTGGAAATCTATTTAATTTATCTCTGGAGCATACCTTAAAAAATGGTATAAGCATCTCCTGGGAATCGATAACCAATCACAACCATATGTATATATATATAAAGGACAGAAAGAGAAGCAGTGCTTGGAAACTGAACCTTGTAGATTCAGATTAGAAATAAGAGGAACATTTTTCACCTTTCAAGTTACAAGGCACGTGAGAATTCTGCATGCTTGGAAGTCAAGCCTCATGATTTACATTTGAATATGCTCCACAGCTGAAATAGAAATTTAAGGTTTGGGAAAACACCCTGGGCTTTGCAGAAAGTCAAAGATTACACACTACTTAACTGTAATGTTCCTTTCAGATGTATGAAAGCACTTTTAATGTGAGTAACATGGTGATGTTGGAGTATGTGCCTTAATGAGAGTTGCTGTAAGTAGACTCTACAGGTTACTCATAGTAATAAATAACTACATCTATTGAGGGACAGACATAGGTCTTATGAGGTAAAATGTTTGGGACAAAGACTTACCCCTGTGTTTTTTAGTCATACATATAGTACAGTGGGAGCTAATTCTTATTTCCCATTCATTTATGATCAATTGTAAAGTAAAATCTGGAACAGTGAGAAATGCATTTCCTAATAAGTAGTTGAAGAACACATTAATAGTAGTCTTTGCTTGCCACAAGTCATATGGTCATTTGCTAATAGCAGGACACAATTCCACATAGACCAAGACTTTGTTCTGCTGAATCTTAGCATGTACCAGTTTTAAGCACTGGTATTTTTATGGGCTCTCCTGCCTTTCTTTGAGTTTACCTATTGCATTTTGATCCATGTTTTTTTAATATCAGACACTCACAGAGCTATTGTTTGTTTTTTTATTTCATTTCAGTCCTTGCCCTCCAGAACACCTCATTACCAATGATGTCCTAGTGGTAAGTTTCACATTAATTTAGCTTGGAGTGACTTGTCCTTCCTTTTGATTCTCTCCTCTTCCTCTCTGATGTTTTATAGAGAGAACAGAAAATGCCCTGGTATGTAAGAGCATGGTGTGCATTATAAAGTGATACCCATTTGTTATAACTTAACTGTTGCCCTCTCCAGGCAAAAATAGAAGCTGTGTTTCTTCTTCTGTGTTTCCTCAGGTATATCACAAAGCAATATTTTGCCCAGCTGTCATTTGTTAATGTTTCAGAACCCTATATTTATTGGTGTTCAAGGTGAAAACTGATTGTGTCTCATGTAATCCTCTATGGCACTTGTCAGGAAAAGAGAAGGTTATAAAAGGAATGAAAGAGAAGGTTATAAAAGGGATGAGTCTTTAGAAGGCAGTAGTAAGTATTCACTGTGCTTACGACTGGAACGTTATGTAATGTGCCAGCTTTTTGGGGAATGAGTTTTTTAATAAAGAGTTATTTTAGTCATTAAAACCTAGAGACGTCTTCTGTTAATAGTACGCATGTGGTACATCACCTATTTCCTTGGGCTGGCCCAGCAGCTAAGGAGTACAAAGTACTTCATGCCAACCACTCCAAGCTTGCACGTGATCCAGGGCCTTGAATGCCCTGAGGCAGAGTAACACATATTCTGTTCTTTCCCCCTCATTTTCTGTGAGAGGTATAATAGCTGTAATGATTGGCATGTGTTGTTCCTATAGTGGCTTGGAAAACTGTCCTGGCATAAATTATTAAAGGTGAACTGGAATGACTCAGGTAGGGTGGAATAAATCTGTGTTTTCCCTACATAAGGATCAGAAAGAAGGTGACTTGTAGACAGCCACAACACAGAGGAACTCATCACCAGGTGTTTCCCCCCACGCTTACTAAATAATTGTCAGATGCATGTGTAGATATGTTTGGGCAAGAGTGTGTTGCACAGAGTTTCTTTATTTTGGGACAACTTGGATGGGAATGCCTTCTCTGGCAGTCCACCACTGTATGGATAAGTTAGTTCTGAAGCAGTGTAAGTGGGCTACTGTCCTGCCAGAATGAACTCTGAATTTACTTTTGTGCAATTTACTGGATTGCTTTCAGCACTGAGACCAGTTTAGCTGGCTCTATATTATAGCCACTGGTTCTCTGCATGATGTTTTATTATTTGTTGCAGATGAGGTATCCACTGTTTTCACACATTTCCATTCCTCTCTTTTTCAGTCCCGTGAGGTTTGCTGCTTGGAAGTGCAAGTAGACATTAATGAAAACAGAAAGTACTTGCAAGGTATGTCCATTGCCCTGGGAAGTGGGGACACAATCAGAGAATAAGTAGGGTTGGAAAGGACCTGCAAGATCACCTGGTTCCAAGACCCCTGCCATGGGCAGGGACACCTCCTGCTTGTCCACATTGCTCAAAGCCCCATCCAACCTGGCCTTGAACACTTCCAGGGATGAGGCATCCACAACTTCTCTGGGTAACCTGTTCCAGTGTCTCACTATCCTCACAGTAAAGTATTTCTTCCTAATATCTAATGTAAATCTACATTGTTTCAGCTTAAGACCATTACTCCTCATTGACACCGTTTCCCACAGCATTCTCCTGAAAAAGCTGTCAGCTAACAGCTTGGACAGGGGCACTCTGTGCTGGGTTAGGAACTGGCTGGAGGGCCAGGCACAGAGAGTGGTGCTGATCCAGTTGGCGGCTGGTCACTAATGGTGTCCCCCAGGGATCAGTGTTGGGCCCAGTTCTGTTTAATATCTTTATAGATGATTCAGATGAGGGGATTGAGTCCATCATCAGCAAATTTGCAGATGACACTGAGCTGGGGGGGAGTGTGGATCAGATGGAAGGCAGGAGGGCTCTGCAGAGGGACCTGACTGGAGGGTTGGGCTGATTCCAATGGGATGAGGTTCAACACAACAACCCCATGGGGAGCTCCAGGCTGGGCACAGAGTGGCAAAAAGGGACCTGGGGATTGACAGGAGGGTGAACATGAGCCAGCAGTGTGGCCAAGAAGGCCAATGGCATCCTGGCCTGCATCAGGAACAGTGCGGCCAGCAGGTCCAGAGAAGGGATTCTGTCCCTGTACTCAGCCCTGGCGAGGCCACAGCTTGAGTCCTGTGTCCAGTTCTGGGCCCCTCAGTTCAGGAAGGATATTGAGGTGCTGGAGCAGGTCCAGAGAGAGCAAGGAGGCTGTGAAGGGATCCAGCACAAGTCCTGTGAGGAAGGGCTGAAGGAGCTGGGGGTGTTCAGGCTGGAGAAGAGGAGGCTCAAGGCAGACCTCATCACTCTCTACAACTCCCTGAAAGGAGGTTGGAGCCAGGGGGGGCTTGGTCTCTTTTCCCAGGCAACTCTCAGCAAGACAAGAGGGCATGGTCTCAAGTTGTTCCAAGGGAGGTTTAGGTTGGATATTAGAAAGAATTTCTTTACTGAGAGGGTGATCAAACACTGGAATGGGCTGCCCAGGGAAGTAGTGGATTCTCCATCCCTGGAGATATTTAAAAAGAGACTGGACGTGGCACTCAGTGCCATGGTCTGGGAACCACAGTGGTAGTGGATCAAGAGTTGGACTTGATGATCTCTGAGGTCCCTTCCAACCCAGCTGATTCCATGATTCTATGATTCTATAAAAAGTCCCTCTTCAGTTTCCAGGTCCCAGAAGGCTACTTTATGGTTTCCCCAGAGCCTGCTCTTCCCCAGGCTGGACAACCCCAATTCTCTTAGGCTGTCTTATAGGAGAGGCATTCCAAGCCTCTGATTATCCTTGCAGTCCTCCTCTGGACTTGCTCCAGGACCTCTGTGTCCTTCTTATACTGGGGGCTCCAGAACTGGACCCAGTACTCCAGGTGGGGTCTCAAGAGAGCAGAGCAGAGGGGGAAAATCACCTCCCCTGACCTGCTGGCCACACTTCATTTGGTGTAGCCCAGGATATAGTTGCCTTTTTGGGCTGCAAGTGCACATTGCTGGCTCATGGTGAGCTTCTCCTCAATAAACACCGAAGTCCTTCTCCTCAGGGCTGTTTTCAATCTGCTCTTTGCCCAGCCTCTAATTGTGCTTACCAAACTAACCCTGTCAAAGCCAGACCCACGGGGAGTCAATGCCCTAAAGAGAACAAAACAAAATTCAGTGAAAAGTCCCTGAGCAGCCTCCAGCTGTAACACTGATCTCGGGGTCTTTTCCTTGGAGCTGCCAAGTTTGAACACAGTGAGTGACTCCGCAGAAATGTGTCACCTTTATTGGCTGTTTTGCCTGTTTTATTCTCTAAGCAAATCTGTTTTCACCTAGAGGGTATAAATCTTGTGCTTATGGTGCCTGAATCTCATGAGGGAACACAGAAAACCACAGAAGACACGGATATTTTCTACTTTCATTGTGTGAAAGCTTGGGAGCCAGTTCTGAAAGTCAGGCTACAGGTAAATGGCATTGTACAACACCATTTTTCAGATGGTTGCTTATTTTCAGTGTCACCCAAACCAGTAAAGAACTGGATTGTTTCTATTTTGTGAATAAAAACAGTGGTTTATGTTCTCTTGTAGAAAATTACTGATAAGGAAGATGAGAACAGCAATTTAAGTGACACCTTAATAGTACCATTGAAATTTCTCCCCCTTGGACATACAGTCAAAGTGACCCTGCCTGTAAGACAAGTAAGTGCTTCACTATTTACATGATCTTTTGGAGACAAAGGTAACATTCAATCTTTTGCAGCAGAACATTTAAAAAAAAAATTCATTTAGTAAATCTAAGTGGGAAATCTGTGCCAATACAAGCTTTCTGTCAAAAAGTGGTTTACTTATAGAAGTATTAATTTTTTGTCAATAAAATAAATGATTAATCCTGTCCAGTTTTGGATGCAAGTTCAAGACCAATCTCTACTGTCCTTATGCAGTTAAAGGAGAATATTCAAAAAGCCCAGTAAGTCCCTAGGGCACCCCACTGCTCTTTTTCAAGCTTGGTCTCTATACACACACTGGAGATGGCTGAAGTTGGATGAGTTGAATCTTGCCCTTAGAGAACAATTCTGACATTTTTCTGTGCATACAGTCAGGATGGTAACTGGTGGAAAGATAAAGATCTAAGCTGCTTTAGAAACAGGAGGGATGCTGCCATGTAGCCAGATAAATCTGTTAACAACAGCCAAGCATCCTTTCCCAGAACCTGCAGTAAATGAAAGGCAAGAAGAGGAGGAGAATTTCTCAGCAGATTTTCTCATGACGAAAAGGGAAAATTATATCTTTTTTGCCACTAGTGATTCCCCACCCCTCCCTTGGGACTCTCTTTTGCCTCCAGTGCCTTTTTGGAAGGATGGGTCCATCTCAGTCTTTATCTGGCTGCTGGTTTCCATTCTCTAGCATAGGAGGGTGGCAATAGGATGCTGGTGTTGGCTTAGGATGGTTCATGGAGTTACATTCTCAGGAAGAAATCCTGTTTCCCAGCCCATTCCTGTTTCCCAGCCAGTTCAGCTCTTCCTGCCTCTTTTGCTTCTCTGTAGAATATGTTTGGTGTTTAGTTGCTTTCCTCCTCTTTACCACTTTACCAGTACAGTTTAAAAAAACCCCCAAAAACCAAACAAAAAAAAAAAAAGAAAAGTAGGCAGGGTGGTACAGGTAGGGCATTAGGGCATTCCAGGAAGCATTGAAAATGTGAATTTCAAACACTTCTTTCAAGTCATTCATGCTGTTGCTCTCATTTCTTTGTTTACAGAATGTGCCACTGCAGTTGTACCTCCAACTCAATGCTTGGTGAGAGGTCTCTTTTTTTTCTCTAAAGGTTTTATTGGTCTTTGAACTGTGAATTTGAAAATAGAGCATCCTTTATTTAAGCACAAGAAATGCACAAGACTAGGGGCAAAATATAATAGTTAAGGCACCACTGAAGAGTCACCATGACAGATCAAAGTTCAATGTCATGTGGCAAAAGAGTCATGCCAAGAAGCAAGCCAAAGTAATCTCTGAGTTTAAATCAGTGAGGAGCTCAGTCACTACGTGTCTTTTGTATAAAAAAAACCCTAAAGATTGAGATTGAAGGCTTCTTCAAAATGGACACAGAAGTGAGAAGAAGGGAATTTGAAATAACCATAATATCCAGTCTATAAAAAATTATTGAAACTGCATGGGTATAATCAAGAAAATAAATTTGTGGCTCTGGTAATAACAATAGAAAGAAGCACAAGTGGGGGAAGGTGAAATGTTACACTGTAAAATAATCAGACAGAAAACAAAAAAACCAAAATTATTTTAAAATTTTTTCATTGTACTGTTTCTGTATAAATTTCTGGTACAAACCCTCATGAAAGACCTTGCTAGGTTCTAGTCACCCTTTCCTCAGAAATTACAAGAAGGAGAAATTAAAAGGATTCATATGACAAAGCTACTGAAAGACACAAAGAAGCCTTTATATTTTTGAATTTGCTATCCTTAGCTGTAAGTAAAACTTACACTGAAACACCAGAAAATAAAAAGACTGTGTAGAAGCAAAGCAGTTGATTTTAAACTAGAAGTTCCATTTCTGCCTCTAAATCTGAACAATGAATCATTATTTTTCATGATACTTAGTAGACTGCAGATGGTGGAAACAGATCCATATACATTTAAAACACCAGCCTCATGCTTCTGGATTTATTTGTTTCAGCATAGAAAACCTGGATGTACGCTTAGGGTATGAGCTCTGTCAAGAAGAGCAAGAATTCTTGCTGAAAAGGAAGAGAGTGGTTGCCTCTGCCCTGAAAAGAGTTCTTCATCTGGGAAGAGATCTACATGGACATGAGGTCTGCAACCCAAACCACATAGGAAAACTAGTATTTGAAATTCACTTCACATAGAAACTCATGAGGTCATTGTAACTCATGAGGTCATCCGTTCTTTGGGTTTAGTTTGCTTTTGGTTTGGTTTATTTTTTTCTTGGGTTTTTTTCTTTTTTTTTTTTTTCATTCTCAGAACACTTTTTTTCCACATAAAATCAAAATATTTTAGGGTGGAGAAAGAACATTCTATAGCAAACTCCACCTGAAGTATGTTATGTTGCCAAGATCCAAGTTGAATATTTAACTACACATTTATTTTCTTCCTGGAATTGTGTCTGTTGAATGGCTGCTGTCCCAAGTATCAGTTTGTTTGCTTAATGTGTTTTTTCTGAACTCTGCTCAGGACTTCCATGAATCCATTCTTAATCACATCTATTGCATTTTTTTTTTATAATAATAAATTCACATCATTATCTGTTATGAATGCAGGAGGTTAATTTAGAGAAGGTACTTGTTAAGACTGGCCAAAATGTTGATTTAATTTCATTGTCTTAATTTGTTGTCTTCAATGAAATCTGCTGAGGAAATTAAAGGAGCTGTCACTTTTCCTGGTAGGCAAGTGTGTAACTTGTTGACAATAACACTTGTGTTCTGAACAGGTCCCAGTAATAGCTGTTATGGCAACAGGTGGAGGGCTCAGAGCAATGTCAGCAATGTTTGGCCACCTCTTAGCTCTTCAGAAGCTTCATCTCTTGGACTGTATTACCTATGTCACTGGAGCCTCTGGCTCAACCTGGTGAGTATAAAAAATAAGTTTTGTATTTGGAAGGACTGTGACATTTAATTTCCACACAGTGAGAGACATGCGTCTCTTTCAAAGTCTTAAGTTGTAAGTGAATGTAATTCCCTGGTAAAACTCTTACTGTTGGCTCTTGGTCAAAAATCTCAGTTTCAATTGCTGATTCTCTTCTTTGATGAAAGTGGCTGGGTTAATATGATAATTTTCCAAAATCATCCAACTAAATGGATTATTTTCTCAAATTTCTGCTCTTTAGGACCCTAGCAGACCTATATGAGAATGCTGATTGGTCACAGAATTCTCTGGAGGGGCCACTTAAGGCAGTAAAAGAACAAGTGACAAAATGCAAGCTCAACCTTATGTCTATAGAGCATCTGACGTATTATCACAAGGAACTCACTGAAAGGGCAAAAGCAGGATATGTCACATCTTTTACAACTCTGTGGTCACTTGTTCAGGAAATGTTCCTACACGAACAGGTATGTACATGGTCCTGACACACATTCAGGAAACATCCACTCATTTGTTTTAGGGCTTTAGTCTTTGAGAACATGCTGTAATGTGTGGAACAAATCCAAAGGGACTGAGGCATCCCTGTGTGATTTGTAAACAATGACAGTGGTTACTGTGGCCAGGATTTTCCTGGGCAGCTAATGGTTTGAAGGTGCCTGTGTATGAATTAGGGTGCCCATGACCCCAACAACTTCAATAAGCAAATTTTCACAAAGAACTAAGCAATTCTCCCTGACAAATCCATTCTTTTAAGGTCTGTTCTAATTAGACACTTTGGAGCACGAGTAATCTGTGACCATTAGTCTCAGCCTAAAGATCTGTGCGGCACAGGCAATCAAAGCACTTAGATATCAATGAAGAGGTTACTGGTTATCCAAAAGGCAACCTGGAAGGAAAGTGCAGGACCCTAAAGGACTCAAATATTCCTCTGGGTTGTAATAGTCCTCTGGATTGTAATAGTCCCCTGGGTTGCAATATTCCTTTGGGTTGTAGTATTCCTCTGGGTTGTAAAACATCTCTTGTCTATCTGTACTTAGGTAGATTGTGTCTGTCGTTTTGCCTTTTGTTCTTCCAGAGATTTACTGTGATTTTTTTTTTTTTTTTTTTTTTTTTTTTTTTTATCTCTTTGATTAGCCAAGGAAGTACAAACTCACAGACCAGCGCAAGGCTTTGGAGTATGGCCAGAACCCACTGCCATTCTATGCTGTTCTCAATGTGAAAGAAGAAAAGTTCAGTACTTTCAAATTTAGAGGCAAGTACTTGTAGAGATTTTTTTTTTCTGACTTTCAGTAGAGACTGAGGAAGATTTGGAGGGAGTGCTTGCTTGTTGGAGAATAAAAGGGGAATATATCTGTTGCTTGCCCTGACTCAGTATTCATCTTTTAATAAAGTATTTGCCTTTTTTGCAAACTGCTGGATGTAGATTAGAAAGAGCAGAACTACTGGATAACGTCCTCAGGCATGAACAGGGCAGTTCTGAAGATCTGGGCTGAAGTTCTAGTTTTGCCACAGGCATTGAGAGTGAGTGTGGGAAAAATCCATATGATCTTTTTCTGCCTCAGTTCTGTACCTATAAAACAGCTTTGGTTGTTCCCTAGTTTGCGGAGGTGCTGTGAAATGTAATCATTCCTTCCCTAAATACCCACTGATGAGGGTATGAAAGTGGAGGGGCATCTGATTGCTGTGGTGTGATGTGACACCCTTTAAATAGACACAGGCTATATTCAACAAAAGGTATTAAAATGAGCAGGACTGAAAAGAAGAAAAAACTGTTATTTTTTTACAAACTTTGTATTTATTAAGGTTTGTGGCTACTGTGCTACTGCAACACGTGTACAGAGCAGGCTGAGTGAGGAAAGATCGCAGCCATGCCCACAGTGACACTTTCTAGCTCAGAGCTGATGTGTTTCTGGGCTGCTTTGTTTTATCACATAGCCTTACAGGTTTGGGTACTACCAGTCATTCCTGGCAGGATTGATCACACTTGCATGTTGTACATATGATGCTCTTGGTTTAGAGGCAAGTGGGATCCTAGAATCACGATATAAAAATACAAATCTAAGCTTTTGAAGGTACCAATGACATTTTCTGAGGTGGAAAACACCTGACAGATTTGGATTAGTAGAAGTTTTCATACCAGTCATTCCTTGCAGGATGGATCACACATGTTGTACATTTGATGCTCTTGATCTAGAGGCAAGTGGGATCTGAGAATCGCGATATAAAAACACAAATCTTAGCTTTTGAAGCTACCAATTACTCTTTCTGAGGTGAAAAGCAGTTTCTTTTGTACGCAAATATCTCTAAATTTGTAGGGAATTAGGCAACATGGTTTGCAATATTAAGCTACCTACAGTACAGAGCTACTGAACCAAGCAAGATCCAGGAATCTTTTAGTTTTATAGCTTTATCCACAGGGGAAGATTTTGTTTTCTTGTTTTTATTACAGTAAACATGCTGCCTGTCTATTCTTTTGTAGAGTGGGCAGAGTTCTCTCCTTATGAGGTATCCATACCAAAATACGGAGCCTCCATTCGTTCAGAATATTTTGACAGTGAGTTCTTCATGGGAAGGAGGGTGAAGAAGCTCCCAGAATCCAGGATCTGCTATCTGGAAGGTGATCTATAGGTGCACTATAAGTAATGATGACATGGTAGAAAGCATGGTATAAGCTGGGCACTGGGCTGTATACAGCCTTCCTTGGCAGATGGTCTGCTCTAGGGCTGGATTCAATGGGCTTCTTACCCCTTTTGTACATTTCTGCTCCTTGTAAAGCTTCTTGCCTCCCATCCTCCCTATTTGGAAGAGTTGTAGCTTTGTTCGCCTCCCTGTTTTCTAAACCAAACCAGGAGGGACAAGGCAAGTTGAGAAAATAATAAGCTTTTTTCTCCTGAGCAGTCATCAGCTCTTCAACTTCACCCACTATATTTCTGGGCTATGCATTCCCAGGGGTAGAATTGGAAGAAGCTGAAAATAAAATATCACTCATCCAGAACAACCCACAATGGGGAGAACCATCTGAGCTTTGTGGGTTGAGAACAGTGTCACTATTGTAACTATGGTTCTTCCCATAAGGATGAAAAAACCCCTTTTAACTTCCAGCACCTGTTCTCCTCTCTGAAGGCGAAAGGGAAAAACAATTTGTCAGAGGAACCCATCTGCCCAGGCAGATTTTAAATACTTGTCAGAATTTCAGCTTTTGATACGAAAAACTGGTGGAGACAAAAATCATATTTCACTCCCACTGAAGTCTACTAGAGTTTGAATTTATTCCTTTTGTGAGTACCTTATGACAAAGGATAGTTCTTTGCTTTCCTAGAGCACATGGAGCCAGTTCTATTTAAATACTGGACCAGTTGAACTCCACAGAAACAAAACATTCCTGAAAGGGAAAATATGAGTCTGAGATAAAATTAAAGAATAAATTTTTCTAAAGAAGGGCCATATGCTTATATGGCTTCACCATGCTTTCCAAAGCCTGCCTTCTTTCACAAGTAAACACTCTAAAATGTCATTTGGGTGATTGATTCCTGATATTTTGTTAGTCTGTGCTATAGAGTAAGTGGTCTGAGTCTGGTGATCTCTTCAGAATGAGCACTCAAATGATGGTGCTTGCAGCCTGTGGGACCTACTTCTTCATTTGTGTCAGTTCATGTGGGCCAATTTTATAGGAAGGGTATTTCTAATAGTCCATGGCTAACATTTGGTGCTGGTACAGTATTTTTTCCATGTGGTTTGACTTGCAGGTCTTTGGACAAACATCTTTACTAGGAATTTGCTGGATGGCTTGTACTGGTCCTCAAATTCCAATGAATTCTGGGATCGATGGGCCAAAGATATGGTAGATATAGGTAAGAGTTTCAAAATCATCGTTTGTTTTTGACCAGACAGTGCTTGTTATTCAGGACAGAATTAAAAAAAGATAGACTTTTGGTACTGTTTGTGAATAATCTCTCCCACAGGATTTTCTCCCTAAATTGTTGCATGCTGCGTTGCTTCATTGTGGATCTTCCAGCATGATCTTCAGCTATATCAAAATGATCATTATGTGATGTGTTAATCTAATTTATTTTTATTTCTTAACCCAGAGGCACAGTTTATGCTAGATACGAATGGTTTTGATTTAAATATGTTCATGGTCTCTTAAATGACTCTTCCCATGCCTGCAAATGGGAAGGAGTCTTCTGCTGGCAGTCAAAAGTGCAAAACCAGAGTGTCATTGGAAAGAGGAAAAGGCAAAAGCTGTGCTTGCTTTAAACAAAACCAAATATCTTTGTTTTAATGGGAATGGTTATTTGCAGATGTATTCAAGCTAACTGGGTGAAAGGGGGAGGGGAGGGACAGAGCGGAAGCCAGGCACTAAAGGGGGCTGAGAGAAGAGATGGATGATTTTTTTTCTAATTTTTTTTCCTCTGTTTTTTCTTCCCTCTTTTTTTTTTTTTTTTTTTTTTTTTTTTTCAGAAAAGCAGTCCCCTGAGGAGGAAGTCCCCATCATTGAGCCTCCATCTTGCTTGTCAGGGAAGTTGTATGAAATGTTTGAGGACATTATGACCACACGACCACTATTGGGAAGGTCTCATAACTTCCTGAGAGGCCTAGAATTCCATAAGGATTATATCCATCAGAAAAAATTTATTGAATGGAAAGGTAACTGCAACAAAGAGTTAGCTGCAGTTTGCAGGTAACATCTCAGATTTTTTTTTTTTTAGACTTTGGAAATCTCACATTTAGAAATATTTTCTCAGGATTTGAAATGAGGTGGATCTATGCTCCTAATGCTTGTTTCTTTAGTGTAACAGGTGAATTAGTTGATGGGCCACTCTCACCTCCTTAAGATATCTGTAATTGGGTCAATCCATGCTCTTCTACAGGCAGTTTGTCACTGCATAGGAAGTCAACAGATTCAGAAAGGGTGGAATCTCTAGAGGTCAAGAAACAAAAGTTAACACTGGGTGCATAAAATAGCAAATTATTATGTGGGTCAGATGAAGAAAGAGCTGAGTGCAAGCATGTGGTTCCCTATATGTGTGGTATTTCTGCCTGATGTATTTCTGGATTTCTGATACATCCAGAGACCTCTCCTTAGCTCTTCTGAAGCAGAAATACCAGGGTCCAGCAGAAGAAAGTTAAAGCAACATAGGTTTAGACCGTATATATATTAAACCGATGGAATATATAGACTTGATGTATAAATTGAACAGCAATTTATGGCCTGTGGTCTGCATGAAGGCAAAGTGAAAAATTGTAATAATTTTACCTCAAAATATGTGAAACTGGAATGATAGCACAGTGATGGAGCTGAGGTTTTGTGCATCTCAAACATTCCTGAAATTCCAGTGTCCTCATTTATTCCATGAGATTCCATCTCACTTCAGCAAGAAAAGTGTGTGCTCTGCCTCCTCTGAATCCTTCCCTTTGTCAGCTTGTATTTTCTCTCCCCTGTTTCATGCAAGTTCCAACACTTTTTATCCCTGTCTGCCATTGCTCCATGGTTTGCTGACAATGGCAAGAGATGCTGGAAGTTGTTTGTTTGTTTGTTTGGTTTTTTTTGTGGATTATGGCAGAGCCCACAATGTGCTAAGTGCTTTTAAAATGTTCAGCAAGTGAGAGAAAGAGAAAACAAGTAGCATAAGACTGGTGGGTGAGAGTAGGAGCAAGCAAGTAGCTTCACAAAGTGGATGAAGGGTGAAATTGTCTGTCAGTAAATATTTTTAAAAACTAATTTTCCTTACGTTTGCTGACTATCTGTTTTGTAAAGACAAATATGGAGAAACAAATTTCAAGGATAATTTGAAGAAACAGAGTATAGGGACACAAAAGGCTACCTCAGGGTATACATTCTACAAATAAAGCAAAGTAAATGGAAAACATGTAATGGGAAAAATGAAAGTGAACGTCTGTAATGGGAAAAAATTAGCAGATTTTGAATCCTCTTTTTCTGTATGCTTGAGACCAAGCTAAAACCAAGCATGGATCCATCTCTAGGAGCAAGAGGAGGAGATGCCAGCTCTGTGAGCACAACTGATGGTCTCACACAGCTGAAGTCTCCTGGACAGAGCTGTGTTTGAATTCTTCCCTACAGCTCAGTTTATGTGACACTAAATGGCATATGAAAAGCCTTATTTTCCTGGTGAGAAACCTGGGGACTCATAGCCTGGAATCAGTGTAATGCATTTACAGTAGGGTTCATGCTTCCATGGAAATTCCTGAGGCAGGACTTCTTCCAGTCCCTATTTGAGTGTGAGATGGAAGAAGACAGATACTGCCAAGGAAATGCCTGATTCTCATTCACATACCCAGCCATGGATAGATGCTGCCCAGTCCCATCTCTGTGATAAAAAAATAGGGGTAATGAAATTTCAAATAAAAATATTTACCAGGCCAATTGAAACTAAAAAGAGTGAAGGACTGGAAGCAAATGTCCTCTTATTACAGCAGAATCTGTGAATCTCCAGCAGCTAGGAATGCGAAAATAAGAAAATAATTTTGTAAAGGACCTGACAGTGAGGGAATGGAAAACAATATTTCCATTACTTCAAGTAATGGAAATTCTTATTACTTCAAGCTGCTGTCAAACATTCCAGCCTATGGAACATGCTAGAGTTATTCTACACTATTTAAATCAACACTACAGAATGAGGCCAAGAGAGGCAGAGAGATCCAAAGAAGAGAAATACTGGAACTTACTTGCAGTATTTCTATGATAAGTGGTTTCTTAAAATACCTAAACACAAATGATTTAAAGCCCAAGAGATCTGCTTTGGGCTTTGCTGCCTCACTTAATGAACTTGAGGAACTCTCTTAAAACAATGTTGATATTTAAAGCCATGGAAAAATCTTTCTTAGTTGATGGGACTTGAAATGGTATCTTGCTAGCAGAATAAATGCATCTAGCTATCAGAAACTGACTTTAGATCCCAGCTTGCCTTTGCATGATCCCCTTTTGGCTTGTTTTTGCACTAATTTGAGGTTTAATTAATTGAAGCAATATTTTAAGATGTTGGTAGGGCATGCTATGTGCATGATGTGGTGTATTTTTTGCAGCATGGCTAAGATAATTTATATGAGAGATCACTGAAATGAGGTTGAAGTCAGATTTTTCACCCTAGGGAAGATTCCAATCCTGAAAATGCAAAATCAGAAATGAGCAAATGCAGAGATGTACTGCATTCATTAGATTTGTTGCTACACTGTCACACTGGGGTTTTTTTTTCATTTTTACCAGTTCTTGCAGTTAAAAAAAATTGGCTAAAATCTGTATTCTGTGAAAAATCAATCCCCAGGGCTGCCATGAGGCCAGTGGATTCTGTGTTTCCCCAGTCCTCCCACTCACTGCCTTTGGGAGTGTGCCAGGGGAGTGTGGTAGATGTGCACAGAGGTGCAGTTTGGAGGCCCCTGAGGCCACGTTTGTGGGAGGGAGGTGAGCCTGGTCCTGAAGGCAACCAAGGGGCTGCATTGAACACCTAGCACAGAGAGAATTACTGCCCAATGAACCACTAACTCTATTCAAAATGTTTTTCAGACACTGTGCTGGATGGTTTTCCTAACGATCTGACACCGCTGCAGAAATATCTTTGCCTGATAGATGTTGGCTATTTCATCAACACCAGTGGTGCAGCACTTTTCAAGCCAGAGAGAAATGTAGATGTCATCATCTCCCTTGATTATGGTTTGGGTGATGCATTCAAGGTGAGATTATCATCATCTGTTCCCTGTAGCCCTGCTAAAAATCTTCTTGTGAAGCTGTGATGTGGACTGGCCAAATTCAGATCTGATGTTCAAACCACACAATAACCAGTTGCTCCAAAATGACTGATGGGTGAAAGCATGGTAGGGATCCTCACATTGGAAAGGTCAGCTTGGGAGGTAATGGAGTTTGGTGGTCTTCTCAAAGGATGTTGGAAACTGTTGTTGGTTGTGTTGCAGGTATCATGTTTATATAGTTTTGATCACATCTTTCAGGGCTTCTGTAGGTCCACATGGGTGGTCAGGAAAATTATTTCCCCTTCCCTTTATTTGTTTTTTTGGTTTTGGTATTTTTGGTTTTGGTTTATTTTGGTGATGAGCAGGAATAGGGATTGGCCAACAGGACAGAATATGCAAGTGTAAAATTTACAAGTCAGTAGCTCTGTCCAAATCTTGACCATATATACTCATGAGCAAACTGGTGACCATATCTCGGAGAAGGAAAGAACTTTCCCCAGGACCAGGGCTATAGAAAATATTAGGCTCTTTTTTTCTGGAGTGGATTGCAGTGTATGACTCCTAGGATCCCCAGGGAATTACAGTAACAATTGGTTGCTGGAGACATGACCTCGGGCTCTCCTGCTCTGTCCTCATGACAAACTCAAGTGTGGCTTTTGGTCATTCCCTCTAGCTGGAAAAAACATTATAGGGTGGTAAGAAACACCTTCGGACTTGTGGTGAGCCATGGCAGAAAGGAAGGTTATTCCAAGGCTACTTTAACCTGCACAGTCATTGCGGAGTGGTTCTAGGGACTGAATCCATTTGCCACAGTGTTTCTATGATACCTCAGTAACCTTATTCTTGTCTAAGTGTTGGCTTTAATGCATTCTGTGTCCACAGCAATTAGAGATGACCTACAAATACTGCAAGATACAAAAAATCCCATTCCCCAAAGTGGAGCTGAGTAAAGAAGATGAGAAGAACCCAAAGGAATGTTACGTGTTTTCGGATGCAGAGGACCCCAGAGCACCCATAATCATCCATTTCCCCCTGGTCAATGACACCTTTAAGGAATTCAAGGAGCCTGGTAAGTACAGTCAAAAAAACCCTATACTTTTTTAGTTGCATTCAGGTCATTTGTCTTTATGCAGCATGGATCTCATTTGTTTTTTGTGGTAATAATTTTAAGTGAGGGCACAGCCTTTCAGTGAGGTAGTCCTGTCTACCACTGTTGTCATATAACTATATTTTCCTCTTCAATCAGCCAGTGAATGAGGATGCCCAGGTATCTGTCAGAGCAAAGCAACTCCTTCAGCTTCTCAGTGCTCCAGGCCCATATTCATGAGGTGTGGAGCTCACCGGCACATCTTCCAGTGATTCATCAGTCAAGCTGACAGCCAGCAACTGGTGTGGGTGGTTGGGGGAGGAGGGACCTTGGCAACCTCCTTGCATGGATTTCACTTTTAAATGGGAGCTTTTAATTTCTAGGTGGTTGAGAGACACCTTGTGGAATGTTGGTATTTAATTTTTCTGCTTTGAACTGTTTAAATTCTAGAAAAGGAGTGCCCATTTACAGCCGTAGACTGTGACCTGAGACAGACGCAGCTGTATCTGGGTAGCACAAATAACATTTGTCTCTGAATACTGGGAGGCACAATGAAGCAACACTTGGACATTTTTAATAAAACCACTTCTAGTGACAGCTTGTGATCACACCGCTCAGAAACCACTAGGCTGGATTAACCTTGCTATGTCTCAAGCAAAGTTCATGTGTAATTTTCATGCAGTTCTGGTAGACATCATGAGCAATATCTCAGCAGTCTGCCTGTAGCCCTTCTGACAGTCATCTCACAATACATCTGTGATTTGGGCATATTTGGTTCAGAATGCAAGAAGACAGGTTAAAAAAAAAGAGGGAAAAAAACCCGTAACTTCTGAAAATTTGTAGAAGAATAAATGTGAGGTTGCTGAACCACCTGGTGGAGGGGACTAAGATGTCTGCTTATAGGCAAAATGATTTACTAAACATAGAGAATGGAAAAGGGTAAATCCAAGGGCTTGGGTTAATCCAAGACTGAGAACTGGAACTGCAGAATGAGAGGTTGGTGTGGGGTGCTCTGTTCCTCTTCCCTCTGCAACAGGAAGTCAGTCCTGGTTAGTGTCACAGCCTCCTTGGGAGTACCAGGGTGTCCCTTTGCTCAAGCTGGCAGAGATGCTCTTGTCATTTTAATCAAGATCTGAGCATGGATTTTGGAAGGTGTTCCAGGCTTGTCTGAATTTATGGGAAAAGCTGTGGAAGCAGGGACACGCTGCCCAGAAATGACTGCAGAGGCAAGGTGAGGGGGAAAGGGGAAATCCCTGCCAGCCCTGCTGAGGGATTTCCAGATCTGAGCTTTGGCAGGAGGGGGAAGGAGGACTGTCTGGGAAAACTGACCAGGAATGGCTTTTCCAAGCTGTGGAAGGGTGCAGTCTTTCCTGGAGGCTGTGTTTAACAGTGTGTTCTGCCAAGTAGATCCATTCCCTCCAACACCAGCTGTTTTGTGCTCCTGATTCAGCTGACCCTGGTGGTTTTTGTCTTTCTCTGCAGGGGTCAAGCGCTCTCACTCAGAGCTGGAAGAAGGCAAAGTGAATCTGAAGAACAACTGCTCACCCTATTACCTCATTAGGCTAATCTACTCCCCTGAAAATTTTGACAAACTGGTGAAGCTGAGTGAATACAACATTCTCAATAACAAAGCCCTGGTCCTCCAGGCAATCCGAAGTGCTGTGGAAAGGAGGAGAATCATCAGGACTGGGAATTTGCCCAGCTACTCTCGAGCTGGATACCCCTAGGCTGGGCTGGTTTTTTTGTGCTGTTGCCCATTGAACACATCACATCACAGCCATGTTGCACCATATCACAGTCACAACACATCACAGTGTTCATTATTCACAGGAAACTGAGGAAACATTTCTCATTTTTGCCTTGTTCAAGTTCCTAGCTTTCAAAAAGGTTTATTTAATCTCCTTTCCCCAGATTTTCCCCAAGACCACGAGGCCCTCACGCTGTGGTCCTACTTGGTAAGAAAATAGGGTCCTGGTTAGCACAGACCTCCCAGGATCTCACTGATGTTACAGAAGGTGGTGATAATAATGATAATTCTTTGTAATGAGCCTGTGCCCTCAATCGTGAGCCCCTTTTTGGTGTCTTCTCAGTGCTTCATTACAAACCAAGACCTAGCCACTTGCACTCAGTAATGTCCAGATTTTCGGACAGGCTGAGCAACTAGAATTTGCACTGAATTGGTGGGCTCAGTTTTGAAGTCAGGCCAAAAAGTCTTAGAGAGCTGTGAACTGCAATGTGGACAATTGCCAAGCTGCAATGTGGACAATTACATTCTGTCTGGCCAGTTCCCTTTGCTGATTTAGAAATTACTCCTTCTTTCCATTTCCCTGCAAGAGTTTGGCACAGAAATGCTGCTCCAGACTTCCATGAGGGGGGCAGTTACATTTCAAGGAGAGAGGACATCATACTGAGTATAGAGGTTTTTTTGAGCATTGGCTGGAGGAAAAAAATCTGCATAAGTCATGAGTGATATGAGTGATTCATAGGGATGGTGCCTTTATGCATTAAAATGTCAAGAGCTTTTTAGCAAAAGTATCAAAACAAGCTTTTGATAGAGAAAACTTGAGTGAAATAATTACCATAGACTCAAGTACACTTCATTTAGTAACCATGACATAATCTGGTGCTCCTTATTTATGTAATCTGAATGTGGGAAACCATAACTCACCAGCAAAGTCTTTAGCAATTGTATTTTCACACTAAGCAGATTTTTATTGCCTTTACAGTCTTCCATCCCTAACATTAAAGGCAACGTGTTTTTAAGACTTAAGACACTAAAGCAGAACACAAATTTCAAAAAAGGAAATTCTTTATCCCACCTCTTTGCTGGAGGAAAATTTTTGGAAAAATTGCATCTGGTTTTAATTTGTTTTGGAGTGTAGGGAGAAACTTTGCCTTGAACTATGAGCTTAGAATGCCTTTTTATTTCTCCACCATATTACAGTGATGGTAGGGAAGGCTGCTGAACAATACAAAACAGAGCTCCACAGAAGTCAAAGAAGTTTCCAGTTCCTAGCACTGAAGAATTTGGACTTTCTTCTGCTTTATTTAATTCAAACCTGGGATATTCCTCAGGACCTCCAAGGAAAAATCTTGTACATTTCTTCTGTGTTGGAAATTTACTAGAAATTATTTTACTTGAAATCAGAAAAAAGAAAGGCAGAAAAACAAGGATTTGCCTTTTTGGTGTACACATACAAGCTCAGAGGGATAACATTTCCAAAAGGCTTCATGGCCTGAGCTCTGTATCTACCAAATCCTTCTTCTGCTGCAAGCACTGGCAATAAATAAACCTCAGCAAGGTTCCTTGGACAATGCTGATCTCCTGAGCCAAAATCTGAGGAGTCTCAACAGCTGGAATGCAACTGTAAAGCTGAATTCAGGGCAGGAAGATAAAAGAACCACCTGGATACCAGCTTCAAGGAAAAAAAAATAGCCATTTGGAGTTGAAAGGTGAGGTGGCAGCAGGGCTGCATCTCAGAAGACACCGTTCAACCACTCTGCTGCCTTGGCACAGGAGAGTGTCATGCCCAGGCACAGAGTGTGCCCTGGTGTAGGTGTGTACAGCGACAAGGACACAGCTGTGTCACTCACACACACAAGGTGTGGGCTCTTTTCATGCCTGGTCCTATAAAAAGACCCCTTCCCACAGAGCAAAACCTGATTCCAGGATGTCTCTGTGCTCCCACATCCCACAGCCACGGCTCCCCCTGCCCATCCCGGCCAGGCAGCAGGAGCAGAAAGGATGGACAAGGAGTGAGTGATGCCACCATGCTGCCTGTCTCCATACCCTCCCTGGACTGATGAGCTTGGGGTGTGGGATTACCATTCCTGTTTTCCAGCATGGTGCTGTTCCACAGGAGGGGCTGGGGTGGGTGAACAGTTTGTGAGGAGTCCCAAAAATAGCAGGTGATAGCAGCTTTTTTTGCTACAGTGGTTAAAGGACTCAGTTCAGTCTGGGACAGGGGTGTTCTCAGCAGACTGAGATTTCAACACTAACACCTATCTATTTCAACCGATTATCTACCATAAGGTGGAAGACTTGGCCTTCAGAATCAGTGACTCAGGGCAGCCCCCCCGCTCTAGGTATAGCTGATTTTGGTGGAATAAGACCACCAATGATATTATGTAATTGCCTTTCATCACCCATATAATGAATAGGAACACTGCTTTACCTCATCTACCTAATTTTTATGCTCTCCTACTGCAAAGATATCCCTGTTCTGTTCAGTGGGTGATCCGTAACTCTCAGGAGTGTTGGCAGCACATCCTCTGCAATGAGACAGCTCAGCCACAGAGAAAATCGGGTTTTTATATGCTCCAAAGACCCAATGGCTGGGAAATGTTTGGAGCATCTGTGGTGATGCTAATGGAAACAGAAATAGCTACTAAAATGTGAAATAGCCAAAAAAAACCCCAGTGTTTTCAGGTAGCCTACAGGCTGGGGAGAAGAACTTTTCTAAGAGATTGCTAAGCCTTGTTATAGAGTGAGGGGGGGGTACCTGTGGGTAGAGGAGGAGGTGGGAAGGGAGTTTGACTGCAGCCAACGTTGTACCAACACTTAAAAGAAGACCTGGGGACCTCTGTAGAATCTTGCAGCCACCAGGCACAGACAAGGATGTGGCCTTAGCTCTTTAAAAAAAAATACATTTTTGCATTTCAGAACCTGGAATTATGTGAAGGTTGCATTGTTGCTCATCAGAGTGGTTTGTTTTCTTTTTTTTTTTTTTTTTTTTTTTTTTTTGGTGTTTGCTTTTGTTTTTGTTTTTTTTGTAGCATGACATTTGTGGGAGAATGTTGCTGCAGGAGCACCCGGAGAGCATTTGTGAAAGTAAAGGCTGCCAGAAGACTCTGCAGGGTGGAGAGACCCATCCCTGAAGGTTGTGTGATGGTTCCCTGTCCTCAGTCCTGCCTGATGCTGTGCCAGGTGCCTCAGCAGAGTGCAGGGACACCAAAGTGGGCACAGGGAGGAGCAGGATGTCTGCCTGTGTCTCCCCAGGAAAGGGGAGATGCTGATAAACCACCCCTTGCTGTTCTGGCATTGGTTTTGCTGAACCAAGGTGAGAGTGAATGCAAGCACAAATACCTTTCCCAAAATGCACCTCAGATCACTGCTCTCAGATGAACATTTTGCTGGAAAACCTTCACAAATACAGAGCCTGCAATCTGCTGTCAAACACAAGGGAAACAAAAGTTTGTTCTTGAACAGTTGGCTGGTCTTCATAGAAATTGCTTGCTTGTGTCATTTAACTGTTTAGTAATATATTATTAAAAATAAAATATTCCAAAAGAGGACAAGGTCCATGAAAGTCTTTCTGTGTTTAAACACAAGACTCTATTCTCTCCCGTTGTATGAGCACGAAATGCCTGCTGACCATTGTTGTAGGGTACTTACTAGTTTCAAGATTGGGTGGAAAAATAATAAAGATGTTCTGGTTTACAAAGATGTTAAGAGCTCAGAAATAAGTAGAACAAAATCTACCTTCTGTGGTAAAACCTCCAGTGGAATGGCACAAGTCAAGGTAGGAAAGCAGCTGTGCTGAGCCACTGCCAAGGCACAGCCTTATCTGGCCTCCTGGTGGTTTGATTTAAATGGTTTTCAATGAACATCACTGAGTTTAAAACATCTAAATTAAAACAGAATAATCTGTAGGTTTTTTTTTTCTTGGTGTTTGGTTTTTTTTAGTTTTTTTATTTATTTGTTTTGGTTTTGTAAAAGCAGTTAAGAATTTTCAAGAATAAAAGAAAATGCAACAGTTTTTCAATACTTTCATTTGCTGAATTTTTTGTGACTGACAGCAGCTCCAGCAGAGAGCGTCCTTCCTTCCTTCCTAGGTGTAAGGATTTAAAATACATGGAGATGAGAATCCCAGTTGAACTCTCTTGCATATCCAGGCTGCGGCAAGGCTGCTTCTGTTCTGTAAGGGAACGGAAAAAGCCACCGCCACCCCTGTGGCAAATGCTTTTCTTTCAGGCTTGGATTTCTCCCTAGAGGAGCACTGGCAGTGCTCTTCTGCTTGGGAGGAGTAGCTACATTTCTAAAACCACCCTGACTGCTATGTTTCCCTTTGCTGAAGAGAAAGGAGGCTGTCCACAGCTGCTAAAAATTTTCAGGTATAGCACACTGCTAATGCACCACATAGACAGGAGCTTTTAATAGAAAAATTGCCTTGAGCACCCTTGCTGTACAGAAAAAATTGCTTTCGTGGTGGCCAAAGAGAAGAAAAGATTACCAGGCATTGCAGATCAAAAGCTCAATTTCCCCAAAAAACCAAAACTGTCAAACTTTGTGTTAGAAGCAATCCTGTAAAATTGTCCCTATCTGCATTTTTAGCTGGTGCTGTGCAATGCAGTGACAAATCCTGGTCCTTCAGGGACACACAGGGGCTAGGCCTGGGCAGGAACTAGGGCAGCAGAGCTGGCTGCTGTGTGTACATCTTCCCTTCGAAAGGAGGAAAGCTTAGGGAATTTAAAGATATTAAAGAAAAACATGATATTCATAAACATTGAATTATAGTAGATGGATCAGGCTTTGGTTTGGGTTATGGGAGGGGATTTGTTTGTTTGGCACCTCCATGAGTTTCTTCACTTTGCTTGCTCAGAGTTCTTGGAAAACCAAACTCTGCATCTCTTGGCTTTAAATCTTCCAGAGCAAGTCACCACACGTTTCCTTTTTGTAGAAAACCAAGACTGGAGCAGTTACAGAGATTTAGCCCAGATTTCCCTGCTGGAAATGTGTAATGAACATTTAACCCACTATGCCTCTACACTGCCCCATATTTAAGGACACAAGGCTTTTCCTAAAGCCTTGGAACAATTTCCAGTTTGGTACTAGAGGAGAGAGGAAGTAAAGAGTCCCCCCATTGCAGAAGTGGCCTTGGATTATAGTCCTGTTGTGGACGAGTTCAGGTGACCTGGTTTCTTAATGCAAATCCCAATATATCCTATTCAGGCTGCAAGATCTCTTGGGCAAGGACTTCAGCATTTCCACCTCAAGCATTCACAACAAATTAATTGGTACGAGGACTGCAAGGAGCACAGAAGACGTGAAGTACTGATGACTGCAGACTGTGAGAAATACAGGCAGAAGCTTAAAACAGCCCCATGGGAAGCAGCAGTTTTAATTATGGTAATGACATAGCTCACAGAAAATATAATCCACATTCACTGGCTGTGAACCAGTTCCTTAAGTTAAAAAAGTAATTTGCAGGATGGAGGAGAGAATTAAGTCTCCAAACACAAAGCACTATCCAGCCAAGATGGGTGTCCTGGTTTGGGCCAGGATAAAGGTGGTTTTCTGTTTCTGTACTTTTGCTTTTAGCTAAGTCCCTTGTAAGTAGTTGCATTTGCTGAAATTAACAGCAAGTTTCTCAGACAGTGTATGTGCTTCTAGGACTGATAACACTTGATGTTTATAGTTACTGCTAGAGACTGGTATGCAGGGCCAAGGACACTGTTTTCCTCAGCTCTGAGGAAAATATTTTACTGTCCAGGAGGATAAAGAGGTCCCACCTGAACCCTCCTTTAGGGAGGAACGGACAAGATAGATGCCAGAACTGACCAAACAGAGTATTCCATCCCATATACGTCACACTCAGTATAAATTTGAGGCATCACGAGGGCCGAGCCAGATTTTTCCAGATCTTTTCCTGCTTCCCTTCCTTCACCCGGCATCCTAGAAGGATCCTGTCCGTTCGTCTGCCTGTGGTCCTGATCCGTGCCAGCCCCTATCTGTGTGTTCCTGCCTCCGGTTCCCGACTGCTGCCGACTCCAGGAGTCCAGCCTGGACTTTCCCAGGGCTGCCCTACAGCCTCGGTGGTGACGTGAGAGTTATTGGGGGAAAGGGGGGAGGAATGTGGTTTCCATTTTCCTGTATATTTGTATATATTCAGTAATTTTACCTATTTATCACTACTGTTTCATTAAAGTTGTGTAGTTTAGTTTCCAACCCATAAGTCTCTCTCCCTTATTCTCTCTCCTTTCTTCATCGAGGGGAGAGAGAGATTAAAGAGAGCGTCTGTTATTCGGTTTAATTGCCGGGTCAGTGTTAAACCGTGACAATGGGAAAGCCAAGCTGCCCTCAGTTGGGATCAAACTACATGGCAGGAGACAGCTTGGTAATTTTATCTGTCAGCACACCCTTCTTGCCCAGGTGTCTCGGGGGCGCTCCTCCTGCTGCTGCCATCCAGCACTCGGTGTAGCTCCTCTGAGCCTCTTTGGGGTTTCTGTTGCGAAAACAGCTCTGGAATGAACAATGTTGGGATGTTTCACCTCTGTCCCAGCTTAGGAGCCAGAGGTTCAGCAGTTACTGCTGGCAAATATCTTATTGAGCAAGTTCATGCCTTTGGGGGAGGTAATGGCCAAAGCTGCTTCCTCAGTGCCCTGTGCTGGTTTTGACTGGGATGGAGTTAATTTCCTTCCTAATAGCTATTTTGGGGCATCATTTTGGGTCTGTGTTGATCATGCAGAGATGTTTTCAGTATTGCCTTTTCTGCTTCTCACCTCACCCCACCAGCGAGCAAGCTGGGGGTGCGCAAGCAGCAGGGAGGGGACCCCAACTGATGGAAGAGATATTCCACACCATCTGATAATATGAACAGAGGTGATGCTCAGCAGATAAAGCTGGGAGGGGAGAGGAAAAGGGTGGTTTGGAGTGAAGGTGTTTGATTTCTCAGGTAACCATTGCATATGATGAAGCCCTGCTGTCTGGGACATGGCTGAGCACCCACACTTTGCTTATGTGCATGGCTTTTGCTTTATTTAGTCAACTGGTTTTATCTCAACCTATGAGCTTTCTAACTTTTACCCTTCTGGTTCACCCCCACCCCAAGCAGCTGAGTGGGGATTGGTTACCAGATGGGGTTAAACATAAGATTTCAGTAGAGACCCAGGAGCTGAAATGTAGGTGACTGGGAATGAGGAAACAGGAGCCATGGAGAGGCAGATGGGGTTGCACACCACATGAAGTTCCTGCTTTGGAAATAAGACTTGGAAAAAGGCATGAGGAGAGGGCAATCCAGCTAGTGAGGCCAGCAGGCCACTACATGTATTAGGAAGATCACTGAGAGATTTAACCTACACTATAAAATGCTTTAAGGCATTGCCCCTGTAATTACCAGTGAGCCCCGGCTTACCCGTGGGTGTGGATGCCTGGAAACCCAAACCCTGCTCATTCCTCAGTTAACTTTTGCAATAATGCAATAAATGTGTACATGTAATAATGACCTCCTCATGATCTGCTTTTCTCAAGCCACCCCCTCCTCCCATCCCTCTGGCAAGTGGCGAAAGAGATGTTTACCTCTTTATTTGCTCATTGTAGCGGTAGATGCAAACCCTCTGAAATGCTACAAAGCTGACTGTTTATAGCTTAGCAACAATAATTTTGCAGACATGACTTTTTCTTTGTAAAGTCATGCTTTCTAAGCCCTAGAGCTGCAGTCCCCTCAAGTCCACCCAAGCAATTCCATTATTTTTTCTGTTGCTGAAAATTTTTTACAGTGGAAGAGCATGGGCTGCTCTGATACATTTTCAGGGGCAGAAAGACAAGCTTACACTCACTAATTTAATCTCATGGAATTTTACATTTCTAATGTGTGAACAACTTTTGAAATGTTGAATGTCTTCCTTGTAAGAATCTATCAAACCCTGAAAAGTTCATTTCATTAGGAAATAACTGCTCTCTTATTGATTTCTCCCTGGTTGTGATGCTCAGTTCGCTGCCAAGGGATTTTTTTTTTTCCAGATCACTGAGTGAGGTTCCTGCCTGCGTTCAGTAGCTGTGTAGCCATTCAGAGCACTAAAAAAAAAAAAAAAACAGATATTTTGTTATTCTGAAGCTTCCCTAGCTGCACAACTGGTTCAACGGGTCCTTTATGTCAGGACCTGTAGGCAAAAATAGAGCATGAAAACTTCGTAAGATGAGCCAAAGAATTTAAGTGCAATTATCTTTCATCTGTGGAGACTGGGGATCAGGTTGCAGTTATTACTCTGATCTCATCTAAGACAGCAGTAATGCAATTTGGTGTGCTGACGAGCCCTGACAGCATTTAATTCCTCTCATTTGTCACTGTCAAGCTCAAACAATTTAAAGCCTGAAGTCTCTTACCTTCCTGAAACTCTGGCCATCCGGATTGTTACAGTTCAATTTCTGAAAATGGTGGTAACTCGTTTCTGTAAATTGCTTCCATTGTGATTAGATGATTGTCCCTCTCTCTCAGTTTATACTAGTGACTTGCTATCTAGTTTCCAGTTCAACAAGGTGTTGTGAAAAGAATGAGATAACTTTATCCAGAAAAAGTCCTGCAGGTCATGTTCTTATTTCATGGGAAAATCCATTTTAAAAGGCATTTTTTTCAATTTCATTTGTTTACCCACCATTCTATCAGGGCCTATATATTCTTTAAGTGGGTTCGGTGACCTAACATGGAGCCTCATCTTTACAATCTGGACCTCAGTCTTGGCCACCAAGATGGAACTAATAATAAAACATCACTGTTTGGGTGGTGTAATGGTTTAACACTGGCCCAGTAATTAAACCAAATGACAGATGCTCCCTATTAACCTCTCTCTCCTCCCTAATACAGAAAGGAGAGAGAATAAGGGAGAGAGAGTTACGGGTTGGAAACTAAGCTACACAACTTTAATGAAACAGTAATGATAAATGGGAAAAATTACTAAATATATATAAATATACAGGAAAATTGATCCCACGTTCGTTCCCCTTTCCCCCCCAATAACTCTCATGTCACCACCGAGGCTGCAGGGCAGCCCTGGGAAAGTCCAGTCTGAAATCCTGGAGTCAGCAGCGGTTGGGAACTGGAGGCAGGAACACACAGAAATGGGCTGGCATGGATCAGGAGCACAGAGACAAGAACAGATGGAATCCTCTCAGGATGCTGAAGGAAACAGGGAACAGGTGAAGAAAGGGAAGCAGGAAGGGCAGGAGGCTGGAACATGGCTTGACCCTTGTGATCCCTCAAATTTATCCTGAGTATGAGGTGTGTGGGATGGAATACTCTGTTGGGTCAATTCTGGCATCTATCTTGTCAGTTCCTCCCCAAAGGAGGACTGCAGGTAGTACCTCTTTATTCCTTCTGGAGGGTAAAATGTTCCCCAGAGCTGAGCAGTGTCCTTGGCTCTGCACACCGGTCTTGGACTCGATGATCTCTGAGGTCCCTTCCAACCCAGCCAATTCTATGATTCTATGATTCTAGCAGTAACTATAAACATCGAGTGTTATCAGTCCTAGAAGCAGACACTGACTCAGAAACTTGCTGTTAATTTCAGCAAGTGCAGCTACTTACAAGAGACTGAGCTGAAAGCAAAAGTACAAGACAGAAAAATCACCTTTATCCTGGCCCAAACCAGGACAGATGGTGAGTTTGGACCATGAGCTGCCCCTCACAGAAGCACATGTGTCTGCAGGCATCTGTGGGGGTGAGCACCTTTCTGTACATCAACAGATCTGTCCACTTAATCCAGCAATTTCCTAATATATATTTCCTAATATACTATTTCCCATTTTCATTCTAATTTGTTCCCATTCCTTCTCTCCCTTTTGACTGCTAGAAGCTGTGCTGAGGTGGCCTAGATGCCAACAGCCTTGCCAAGAGGAAAATGGAAGGGGACCTTCACAATACAAGTCTATAAATTCTTAGAGTCATCTTCATTACTTACATTCAGGTTTCTTATTTGACATTTTCTCCTGGTTTAGCAGTTTGGGTGGAGCAAAATCCAGAGGACAGAATTGCTCACTAATACTCCCCTCGATCCTCCCCATGGAAGATAAAAGGGGAATAAGGACAAGTGACTTAAAAATTGGAAAATAAAATTGAAACATGTTTACTAGAAC
This sequence comes from Calypte anna, assembly GCF_003957555.1. Taxonomy (NCBI): domain Eukaryota; kingdom Metazoa; phylum Chordata; class Aves; order Apodiformes; family Trochilidae; genus Calypte; species Calypte anna. The sequence goes on from NC_044251.1 coordinate 5,812,991, forward strand.
AGGAGGTGGGCAGTGACACAGAGGATAAGGAACAAATATACAAATATATGCAGAACTTGGGGCTAGAGCTGCCTGAGGGACCCTTGTGGCAGAGCTGACTCAGGAGAGGGCTCCACAGCTCTTCCAGCTCCCTGGCTCGAGCCCAAATTTAGGATGCTGCAGGAACTGCTGAAGTTCATTCAGCTACTTTTTTTTTTTTTTTTTAACCATGTAGACATCAATGACATAGAAGTTTAGATTAAATGCCAGGTCACTAGGGAAACGAAAGGAAGGAAAACCCAGTGATGGACAGTATAGAAGAGGCTGAAGTATTCCATCATTTTTTTTTTAACTTCTTTTTCTTATTACTCGTTGCATATCTCGGTGTGTAGCAGTGTGATTAGGGAAGAAGTTGTGACAGCAAATATTGGAAGAAGCAACAGAGATCTAGGGAACATCTCCTAGAGAAGTGAGGTGTTCAGAGAAGTCCTGCACTATTAGGCTGTGCGTTTCTGCTCTATTGCCTATGAAGCGTTGTGGTGGCTGGAGGACGGGATCATGATGGGATACAGTCTAATGTGAAGGCAAGAAAAGATCTGAGGCCAATCAAGTCTCATCAGAGCCACCAGTGAGATCATACAGCAAGTCCTTCTGGACCTAACTCCAAGCACATGAAGAACAAGGTGGCAATCAGGAACATCCAACCTGGATTTACTAATGTGTCATCAGGCTTGACCCTTGTGATTGCCCTTCATGATGAAATAAAGACCTATGTGGTCATGTGAAGAAAAATAAATGTAATATGCTTTTAGTAAGGCTTGACCCTTGCCTGTCAGAGCATTCTCATCTGGAAGTTGTGGAAATCTTGCTGGATAAACACTGTTAGATGGCTTGAAAGCTGGCTGAGATGCCTTCGAGAGTGGCAGCAATTCACAGCTTTGCCTCTAGATATTGTCTGGTGGCAAATGGAATATCCTGGGATAAACACTGTGGCTCATTGTATCCTACAGCTTCATCCCTGAGCTGTAGAGTGAGGTATAGAACACCCACAAGTACATTTAGGGACAATAGGAAAAAACCAGGGAGGAGCTGATATGGCAAAAGGTAGATCCATTCCAATCCAGAAGGACTTTGAGAAAATGTGAGGATTTGACCAAGAGAAATCACACGAAATTGAACAAGGAAAAGTGCAAAAGTCAGCACCAGCTGCAGAATGTGCCCCTGCATCAATCAGCACAGTCTGAGCAGCAGCTCCTCTGAAAACATCTGGCAGCTCCACTGGCTGCCATGGTCAGAGCCAGAGGGCTGCACAAACAAAGTAAATAGAAGCAAAATAAAGAAAAAAAAAAAAAAAAAAGTTATGGGCCATGCCAGGAGTGCAACCCCCTTTAGTGAGGTGTGATGACTATATACATGGGATGTGGTGAGTAACTTGGGAATGCTCAGTTCCAAGGGGAAGCAGAGAAACTGAAAATGTGGTAGAGGGCTACCAAGGGGATCATGGGTCTGGGGCACAGAGTCTATGAGGGCAAATTGGTAGAGATGTGCTTTTTTAGTGTAGTAAAAGAGAAGGCAGCACCTTCAAGGGCTGAAATGCAAGTACAAAGCTGATGGGTCCATGCTCTTCTTGGTAATGGTACTTGATGTCAAGGGGAACAAAAGGCACAAGTCCTGTATTGGAAGATTCTTCAGGAAACCTTAGGAAAAAAATCATTCAGAGTAGAGCTGCACTGAAAGGACCACCCAGAGAAACTGAGTAATTGCCACCCATAGAGAGTCTTTAAGGCTCATCTGGACAAAACCATACCTGAGCTGGTCTAGTGTTGATGATTATTAGACTTTGAAAATACACCATTCCTTGGGGCAAACACAGAAGTGTGTGTGGGATGGGATCTCTGGAAGTCTTCAATTCAATGTCTTATTCAAAGTCCTTACACTACTTGCTAAAAAAGAGCAGACTCAGTGATGTGGTTACCTATTGACTGCCTGTTTCTCTGCTACTGCTGCAGCATGCTGAGACTGTGCTGCATGCCCTGTGGCTATAAAAACTGGATAATTTTGTGTACCTGTCATGTTATGCAGCTATAGGAATAGGAGATTCGTATAGCTATAGGAATTCAGAAGAGTGAAAAATATCAACAGCATAAGTAAGAGCAACTTGAGACTTCTTTCCGATAACATACTATAGGACATTGGTTTTGCCTTTGCCCTATTTGCAAAAAAACCCGTAACTTATATTCATCCTCAATCCAGCTCCCCAGTAAGAGTTTGTTAATCAAAGTGAGTTTTAGTCTTTCTGAGAGCTGCAGTACTTCTTTCCCTCTCCTTTTTCCTGGTGTGGGGGTGTACTCCCCATGACTCTTAGGCTACTTGGTGCTTCCCCCCCCCCCCCCCCGGGCCACACATCAACTTGAGACATGGGATGGGCTGCAAAATGCAGTGTAGAGACACCCCTTTGAGACCCTTGGCTTCTGTTCCCCCTTTTGATGGGATGGAAAAGCAATTACAACCACCTCTTGACAGCCTAAGGCTTCTAAAGTTAAAGGAAGGGATTGGGAAAAGAAAGATCCTCCTACTGTAGAAGAAAAGTAGGTTCAAGACCACCTGAAGAACCTGAAGGTGAACAAGTCCATGGGACCTGATGGGATTCACTCTCAGCTCCAGAAGGAACTGGCAGATGGATTTGCAAAGCCACTCTCCATCATATTTGAAAAGTCATGGCAGACTGATGAAGTTGTTGCTGACTGAAAAAGGGGAAACATAACTCATATTTTCAAAAATGGAATAAAAAAGAAGATCCACGGAACTCCAGGCCAGCCAGCTTCATCTCAGTGCCTAGCAAGATCATGGAGCAGATCTTCCTGAAGGCTCTGCTAAGGGAAGCAGATAACAAAGGGGTGGTTGGTGACAGCCAACATGACTTCACTAAGGGCAATTCCTGCCTGACTAATCTGGTGGCCTTTTAAAATGCAGTCACAGCCTTGGTGGATAAAAGCAGAGCGACAGACATCCTCTACCTGGAGTTGTGCAAAGCCTTAAACACTTTCCTATAAAGCATTAAGACCTCTAAACTGAATAGATTGGATTTGATGGATGGACCACTCATTGGATAAGAAATTGACTGTATGGTCACACAGTTGTGATAAGTGGCTCAGGGTCCAAACTGAGACGTGTGAAGAGTGGAGTTCCTCAAGGGTCAGTACTGGGACCAGTGCTGTTTTGACATCTTTGTTAGTGACATGGAGAGTGGCATCAGATGCACCCGGAGCAAGTCTGCTGACAACACCAAACTGTGTGAGGAAGTCAACACACTGGAGGGAAGGGAGGGAAGGGATGGAACCCAGAGGGACCTTGACAGGATGTCATTCGGAAAAGGGCCGCTTCGTGCTGGTAGATTGAAGGTTTGTGGTAAAACGCAAACCAGAAGGCCGACTGTTGGTGGTGCTGTGGGTAGGGTTCAATGTGAGGGTTAGGGCCAGCCAAAGTTTTCAGTGGCTACTCTTTGCGTTCGTTTGCCAGTCCCGACCGTTCGGACTTTTGGGACCTCATTCACCGATCCAGGAAAACGGCCGCTTCAGGCTGGTAGATTCAAGGTTTGCGGTAAAACGCAGACACGTAGGCCGACGGTTGGTGGTGCTGTGGGTAGGGTTCCATGTGAGGGTTAGGGCCAGTAAAATTTTTCAGTGGCCACACTTTGCGATTGTTTGCCAGTCCCGACCTTTCGGATTTCTGGGACCCCAATAATCTATCCTGGAAAACGGCCGCTTTGGGCTGGTAGATTCAAGGTTTGTGGTAAAACACATACCGGTAGGCCGACCGTTGGTGGTGCTGTGGGTAGGGTTTCATGTGAGGGTTAGGGCCAGCCAAAGTTTTCAGTGGCCACTCTTTGTGTTTGTTTCCCAGTCCCGACCGTTCAGACGCTGGGGACCCCATTCTGCGATCCGGGAAAACGGCCACTTCGGGCTTGTAGATTCAAGGTTTTTGGTAAAACGCAAACCCGTAGGCCGACAGTTGGTGGTGCTGTGGGAAGGGTTCCATGTGAGGGTTAGGGCCAGCCAAAGTTTTCAGTGGCCACTCTTTGCGTTTGTTTGCCAGTCCAGACCGATCGGACTTCTGGCACCCCATTCTGCGATCCCGGAAAACAGCCGCTTCGGGCTGGTAGATTCAAGTTTTGTGGTAAAACGCTAACCCGTAGGCCGACTGTTGGTGGTGCTGTTGGAAGGGTTACCTGTGAGGGTTAGGGCCAGCCAAAGTTTTCAGTGGCCTCTCTTTGCGTTTGTTTGCCATTCCCGACTGTTCGGACTTTTGGGACCCTAATAAGCCATCTGGGAATTGCTGCTTCGGGCTGGTAGATTCAAGGTTTGTGGTAGAACGGTAACACATAGGCTGACTTTTGGTGGTGCTGTCGGTAGTGTTCCATGTGAGGGTCAGGGCCAGCCAAAGTTTTCAGTGGCCACTCTTTCCGTTTGTTTGCCAGTCCCGACCATTCGGACTTCTAGGACCCCATTCAGCCATCCCAGAAATGGCCGCTTCGGGCTTTTAGATTCAAGGTTTGTGGTGAAACGCAAACTCGTAGGCCGACTGTTGGTGGTGCTGTGGGTAGGGTTCCATGTGAGGGTTAGGGCCAGCCAAAGATTTCAGTGGCCACTCTTTGCATTTGTTTGCCTGTTACCGTTGAACGGACGTTGGGAACCCCATTCACACATCCAGGAAAACGGCAGCTTCGGGCTGGTAGATTGAAGGTTTGTAATAAAACGCAAACGCGTAAGTTGACTGTTAGTGGTGCTGTGGGTAAGGCTCCATGTGAGGGTTAGGACCAGCGAAAGTTTTCAGAGGCCACTCTTTGCGTTTGTTTGCCAGTCCCAACCGTTTGAATTTTTTTGGCCTCCATTCATCGATCCAGGATAACGGCAGCTTCGGGCTGGTAGATTCAAGGTTTGTGGTGAAACGCAAACCAGAAGGCTGACTGTTGGTGGTGCTGTGGGTAGGGTTCCATGTGAGGGTAAGGGCCAGCCAAAGTTTTCAGTAGCCACTCTTTGCATTTGTTTGCTAGTCCCGTCCTCACGGACTTCTAGGACCCCATTCATCGATCCGGGAAAGCGGCCGCTTCTGGCTGGTACATTCAAGGTTTGTGGTAAACTGCAAAGCCGTAGGTCGACTATGTGTGGTGCTGTGGGAAGGGTTCCATGTGAGGGTTAGGGCCAGCCAAAGTTTTCAGTGGCCACTCTTTGCGTTTGTTTGCCTGTTCCGACCGTTCATACATTTGGGACCCCATTCAGCAACCTGGGAAAACGGCCATTTCCTGCTGGTATATTGAAGGTTTGTGGTAAAACACAAACTGGTAGGACTACTGTTAGTGGTGCAGTGGATAAGGTTCCATGTGAGGGTTAGGGCCTGCAAAAGTTTTCAGTGGCCACTCTTTGCGTTTGTTTGCTAGTCCCAACTATTTGGACTTCTGGGACCCAATTCTGCGATTCGGGAAAACGGACGCTTCGGGCTGGTAAATTGAAGGTTTGTGGTAAAACGCAAACTCGTAGGCCGACTATTGGTGGTGCTGTGCGAAGTCTTCCATGTGAGGGTTAGGGCAAGAAAAAATTTTCATTGGCCTCTCTTTGTGTTTGTTTGCCATTCCCGACTGTTCGGACTTTTGGGACCCTAATAAGCCATCCGGGAATTGCTGCTTCGGGCTGGTAGATTCAAGGTTTGTGGTAGAACGGTAACACATAGGCTGACTGTTGGTGGTGCTGTGGATAGGGTTCCATGTGAGGGTTAGGGCCAGCCAAAGTTTTCAGTGTCCACTCTTTGTGTTTTTTTGCTAGTCCCGACCGTTCAGACTTCTAGGACCCCATTCATCGATCCCAGAAAACGGCCCCTTTGGGCTGGTAGATTCAAGTTTTGTGGTAAAACGCAAATTCGTAGGCTGACTGTTGGTGGTGCTGTGGGAAGGGTTCCATGTGAGGGTTAGGGCAAACCAAAATTTTCATAGGGCTCTCTTTGCGTTTGTTTGCCAGTCCAGACCGTTCGGACTTCTGGGACCCCATTTTCCGATCCCGGAAAACAGCCCCTTCGGTCTGGTATATTCAAGTTTTGTGGTAAAACGCTAACCTGTAGGCCGACACTTGGTGGTGCAGTGGATAGGGTTTCATGTGAGGGTAAGGGCCAGCCAAAGTTTCCAGTGGCCACTCTTTGCGTTTGTTTACCTGTTCCGACCGTTCGGACGTTTGGGATCCCATTCAGCAATCCAGGAAAACGGCCGCTTCCTCCTGGTAGATTCAAGGTTTGCTGTAAAACGCAAACTCGTAGGTCAACTGTTGGTGGTGCTGTGGGTAGGGTTCCATGTGAGGGTTTGGGCCATCCAAAGTTTTCCGTGGCTACTCCTTGCGTTTGTTTTCCAGTCCTGACTGTTCGGACTTTTGGGACCCCATTCATCGATCCGGGAAACGGCCGCTTCGGGCTGGTAGATTGAAGGTTTGTGGTAAAACGGAAACTGGTAGGACTACTGTTGGTGGTGCAGTGCATAGGGTTTCATGTGAGGGTAAGGGCCAGCCAAAGTTTTCATTGGCCTCTCTTTGCGTTTGTTTGCCAGTCCCGACCGTTCGGACTTTTGGGACCCCAATAAGCCATCCGGGAATTGCTGCTTCGGGTTGGTAGATTCAAGGTTTGTGGTAGAACGGTAACATGTAGGCTGACTGTTGGTGGTGCTGTGGGTAGGGTTCCATGTGAGGGTTAGGGCCAGCCAAAGTTTTCAGTGGCCACTCTTTGCGTTTGTTTGCCAGTCCCGACCGTTCAGACTTTTGAGACCCCATTCAGCAATCTGGAAAAACGGCCCCTTCCGGCTGGTAGATTGAAGGTTTGTGGTAAAACGCAAACGCGTAGGTTGACTGTTAGTGGTGCTGTGGGAAGGGTTCCATGTGAGGGTTTGGGAAAGCGAAAGTTTTCAGTGGCCAGTCTTTGCGTTTGTTTGCCAGTCCTGACCGTTTGAATTTTTTTGGCCTCCATTCAGCCATACAGGATAACGGCAGCTTCGGGCTGGTAGATTCAAGGTTTGTGGTGAAACGCAAACCAGAAGGCCGACTGTTGGTGGTGCTGTGGGTCGTTTTCCATGTAAGGGTTAGGGCCAGTCAATGTTTTCAGTGGCCACTCTTTGCGTTTGTTTGCCAGTCCCGACCACTCGGACTTCTAGGACCCCATTCATCGATCCGGGAAAACGGCCCCTTCGGGCTGGTGGTTTCAAGGGTTATGGTAAAACGGAAACCGGTAGGCCGACTGTTGGTGGTACTGTGGGTAGGGTTACATGTGAGGGTTAGGGCCAGCCAAAGTTTTCAGTGGCTACTCTTTCCGTTTGTTTGCCAAGCCTGACCGTTTGGATTTTTGGGTTTCCATTCAGCGATCCTGGAAAACGACCGCTTTGGTCTGGTAGATTCAAGGTTTTTGTTAAAACGGAAACCTGTAGGCCGACACTTGGTGGTGCTATGGATAGGGTTCCATGTAAGGGTTAGAGCCAGCGAAAGTTTGGAGTGGCCACTCTTTGCGTTTGTTTTCCAGTCCCGACCGTTCGGACTTTTGGGACCCCATTCAGCAATCCGCGAAAACAGCCGCTTCCTGCTGGTAGATTCAAGGTTTGTGGTAAAACACAAACTGGTAGGACTACTTGGTTTGGTGCAGTGGATAAGGTTCCATGTGAGGGTTAGGGCCAGCCAAAGTTTTCAGTGGCCACTCTTTGCGTTTGTTTGCTAATCCCGACCTCTCGGACTTCTGGGACCCCATTCATAGATCCGGGAAAACGGCCCCTTCGAGGTGGTAGATTCAAGGTTTGTGGTAGAACGGTAACACATAGGCTGACTGTTGGTGGTGCTGTGGATAGGGTTCCATGTGAGGGTTAGGGCCAGCCAAAGTTTTCAGTGTCCACTCTTTGTGTTTTTTTGCTAGTCCCGACCGTTCAGACTTCTAGGACCCCATTCATCGATCCCAGAAAACGGCCCCTTTGGGCTGGTAGATTCAAGTTTTGTGGTAAAACGCAAATTCGTAGGCTGACTGTTGGTGGTGCTGTGGGAAGGGTTCCATGTGAGGGTTAGGGCCAGCCATAGTTTTCATTGGCCTCTCTTTGCGTTTGTTTGCCATTCCGGAATGTTCGGACTTTTGGGACCCCGATAAGCCATCCGGGAATTGCCGCTTCGGGCTGGTAGATTCAAGGTTTGTAGTAGAACGGTAACACATAGGCTGACTGTTGGTTTGCAGTGGTTAGGGTTCCATGTGAGGGTTAGGGCCAGCCAAAGTTTTCAGTGGCCACTCTTTCCGTTTGTTTGCCAGTCCCGACCATTCGGACTTCTAGGACCCCATTCAGCAATCAGGATAAACCGCCGCTTCAGGCTGGTAGATTGAAGGTTTGTGGTGAAACGCAAACCCATAGGCCGACTGTTGGTGGTGCTGTGGGTAGGGTTCCATGTGAGGGTTAGGGCCATCGAAAGTTTTCCATAGCCACTCTTTCCGTTTGTTTTCCAAGCCCGACCGTTCGGACTTTTGGGTCTCCGTTCAGCGATCCTGGAAAACGACCGCTTTGGTCTGGTAGATTCAAGGTTTGTGGTAAAACGGAAACCCGTGGGCCGACACTTGGTGGTGCTGTGGGAAGGGTTCCATGTAAGGGTTAGAGACAGCCAAAGTTTGGAGTGGCCACTCTTTGCGTTCGTTTTCCAGTCCAGACCTATCGGACTTCTGGGACCCCATTCTCCGATCCCGGAAAACAGCCGCTTCGGGATGGTAGATTCAAGGTTTGTGGTAAAACGCAAACCCGTAGGCTGACTGTTGGTGGTGCTGTGGGTAGGGTTCCATGTGAGGGTTAGGGCCAGCCAAAGTTTTCAGTGGCCACTCTTTGCGTTTGTTTGCCTGTTCCGACTGTTCGGACGTTGGGGACCCCATTCACCGATCAAGCAAAACGGCCGCTTCGGGCTGGTATATTGAAGGTTTGTGGTAAAACGCAAACGCGAAGGCCGACTGATTATGGTGCTGTGGGTAGGGTTCCATGTGAGGGTTAGGGCCAGCGAAAGTTTTCAGAGGCCACTCTTTGCGTTTGTTTGCCAGTCTCAACCGTTTGAATTTTTTTGGCCTCCATTCAGCCATCCAGGATAACGGCAGCTTCGGGCTGGTAGATTCAAGCTTTGTGGTGAATGGCAAACCAGACGTCCGACTGTTGGTGGTGCTGTGGGTAGGGTTCCATGTGAGGGTAAGGGCCAGCCAAAGTTTTCAGTGGCCACTCTTTGCATTTGTTTCCCAGTCCCGACCACTCGGACTTCTAGGACCCCATTCATCGATCCGGGAAAACGGCCGCTTCTGGCTGGTACATTCAAGGTCAGTGGTAAACTGCAAACCGGTAGGCCGACTATGTGTGGTGCTGTGGGAAGGGTTCCATGTGAGGGTTAGGGCCAGCCAAAGTTTTCAGTGGCCACTCTTTGCATTTGTTTCCCAGTCCCGACCTCTCGGACTTCTAGGACCACATTCATCGATCCGGGAAAACGGCGGCTTCGGGCTGGTGGATTCAAGGGTAATGGTAAAACGCAAACCGGTAGGCCGACTGTAGTAGTACTGTGGGTAGGGTTCCATGTGAGGGTTAGGGCCAGCCAAAATTTTCAGTGGCCACTCTTTGCGTTTGTTTGGCAGTCCCTACTGTTCGGACTTTTAGGACTCTATTCAGCGATCCGGGAATATAGCAGTTTCGTGCTGGTAGATTCGAGGTTTGTGGTAAAACGCAAACCCGTAGGCCAACTGTTGGTGGTGCTGTCCATAGGGTTCCATGTGAGGGTTAGGGCCAGCCAAAGTTTTCAGTGGCCACTCACTGAATTTTTTTGGCAGGCCTGACCGTTCGGACTTTTGGGTCTCCATTCATCGATCCCTGAAAACGGCTGCTTCGGGCTGGTAGATTCAAGGTTTGTGGTGAAACGCAAACCCGTAGGCCAACTGTTGGTGGTGCTGTAGGTAGGGTTCCATGTGAGGGTTAGGTCCAGCCAAAGTTTTCAGTGACCACTCTTTGCATTTGTTTGCCAGTTCTTACCATTCGGAGTTTTGGGACCCCATTCAGTCATCTGGGAAAACGGCCGCTTCGGGATGGTACATTTAAGGTTTGTGGTAAACTGCAAACCTGTAGGCCGACTGTTGGTGGTGCTGTGGGTAAGGTTCCATATGAGGGTTAGGGCCAGCCAAAGTTTTCATTGGCCACTCTTTGAATATTTTTCCCAGGCCCGACTGTTCGAATTTCTGGGACCCCATTCTGCGATCCGGGAAAACAGCAGTTTCAGGCTCGTAGATTCAAGGTTTGTGGTGAAACGCAAACCAGTAGGACGACTGTTGATGGTGCTGTGGGTAGGGCTCCATGTGAGGGTTAGAGCCAGCCAAAGTTTTCAGTGGCCTCTCCTTGAGTTTGTTTACCAGGCCTGACCGTTCGGACTTTTGAAACCCCATTCATCGATCCGGAAAAACGGCCGTTCGGGATGAAACATTCAATGTTTATGGAAAACTGTTAGCCCGTAGGCCAACTGTTGGTGGTTCTGTGGGAAGGGTTCCATGTGAGTGTTAGGCCCAGCCAAAGTTTTCAGTGGTGGACAAACCACTCTTTGCGTTTGTCTGCCAGTCCCGACCGTTCGGACATTTAGGACCCAATTCAGCCATCTGGGAAATGGCCGTTTCGGGCATGTAGATTCAAGGTTTCTGGTAAAACTCAAGCCCGTAGGCCGACTTTTGGTGGTGCTGTCGGTAGTGTTCCATGTAAGGGGTTATGGCCAGCCAATGTATTCAGTGGCCACTCTTTGTGTTTGTTTCCCAGTCCCGACCGTTCAGACGCTGGGGACCCCATTCTGCGATCCGGGAAAACGGCCACTTCGGGCTTGTAGATTCAAGGTTTTTGGTAAAACGCAAACCCGTAGGCCGACAGTTGGTGGTGCTGTGGGAAGGGTTCCATGTGAGGGTTAGGGCCAGCCAAAGTTTTCAGTGGCCACTCTTTGCATCTGTTTGCCAGTCCCCACCGTTCGGACTTTTTTGACCCTGTTCAGCCATCCGGAAAATGGTAGCTTCGGGATGTTACATTCAAGGTTTGTGGTAAACTGCAAGCCCGTAGGCCAACTGTTGCTGGTGCTGTGGGTGGGGTTCCATGTGAGGGTTAGGGCCAGTAAAAATTTTCAGTGGCCACTCTTTGAGTTTGCTTCCCAATGCAGAACGTTCGGACTTTTGGGACCCCATTCAGCCATCCAGGAAAACGGCCGCTTTAGACTGGTAGATTCAAGGTTTGTGGTGAAACGCAAACCCGTAGGCTGACTGTTGATGGTGCTGTGCATAGGGTTCCATGTGAGGGCTAGGGCCAGACAAACTTTTCAGTGGACACTCTTTGCATTTGTTTGGCAGTCCCCACTGTTCGGACTTTTGGGACTCTATTCAGCCATCCGGGAAAATAGCAGTTTCGTGCTGGTAGATTCGAGGTTTGTGGTAAAATGCAAACCCGTAGGCCGACTTTTGGTGGTGCTGTAGATAGGGTTCCATGTGAGGGTTAGGGCCAGCCAAAATTTTTAGTGGCCACTCGCTGAATTTTTTTGGCTTGCCTGACCGTTAGGAGTTTCGGGTCTCCATTTAACGATCTGCAAAAACGGCCGCTTCGGGCTGGTAGATTCAAGGTTTGTGGTGAAACGCAAACCCGTAGGCCGACTGTTCTTGGTGCTCTGGGTAGGGTTCCATGAGAGGGTTAGGGTCAGCCAAAGTTTTCAGTGGCCACTAATTGCAACTGTTTGCCAGTCCCGACCGTTTGGACTGTGGTGACCCTATTAAGCCATCCGGGAAATGGTCGCTTCGGGATGTTACATTCAAGGTTTGTGTAAACTGCAAGCCCGTAGGCCAACTGTTGCTGGTGCTGTGGGTAGTGTTCCATGTGTGAGGGTTAGGGCCAGCGAAAGGTTTCAGTGGCCACTCTTTGCGTTTGTTTGCCAGTCCCGACAGTTCGGACTTTTGGGACCCCATTCAGCGATCCGGGGAAAACGGCCGCTTCGGGCTGGTAGATTCAAGGGTTGTGGTATAACGCAAACCGGTAGGCCCACTGTTTAGGTGCAGTGGGTGGGGTTCCATGTAGAGGGTTAGGGTCAGCCAAAGTTTTCAGTGGCCACTCTTTGAATTTGTTTGCCAATAAGGAACGTTCGGACTTTTGGGACTCCATTAATCGATCCAGGAAAACGGCTGCTTCAAGCTGGTAGATTTAAGGTTTGTGGTGAAACGCAAACCCGTAGGCCGATTGTTGGTGGTGTTGAGGGTAGTGTTCCATGAGAGGGTTTGGGACAGCCAAAGTTTTCAGTGACCACTCCTTGCGTTTGTTTGGCAGTCCTGACTGTTCGGACTTTTGGGACCCCATTCATCGATCCGGAAAAACAGGTGCTTCGGGCTGGTAGATTCAAGGGTTGTGGTGAAACGCAAACCAGAGGGCCGACTGTTGCTGGTGTTTTGAGTAGTGTCCCATGTGAGGGTAAGGGCTTGCCAAAGTTTTCAGTGGCCAATCTTTGCGTTTGTTTGCCAGTTAAGACCTCTCGGACTTTTGGGACCCCATTCTGCGACCCGGGAAAACAGCCGCTTCGGGCCGGTAGATTCAAGGTTTGTGGTGAAACGCAAACCGGTAGAACGACTGTTGATGGTTCTGTGGGTAGGGTTCCATGTGAGGGTTAATGCCAGCCAAAGTTTTCAGTGGCCACTCTTTGCGTTTGTTTGCCAATCCAGAACGTTCGGACTTTTGGGATTCTATTCAGATATCCGGGAAATGGCCGCTTCGGGCTATAGATTCAAGGTTTGTGGTCAAATGCAAGCCCTTAGGCCGAGTGTTCGCGGTGCTGTGGGTAGGGTTCCATGTTAGGGTTAGGGCAAGCCAAAGTTTTCAGCGGCCCCTTTTTGCGTTTGTTTGCCAGTCCCGACCATTCGGAGTTTAGGGACCCCAGTCTGCGATCTGGGAAAACGGCCGCTTGGGGCTGGTAGATTCAAGCTTTGTGGTAAAACGGAAACCGGTAGGCCGACTGTTGGTTGTGCTGTGGGAAGGGTTCCATGTGAGGGTTGGGGCCAGCCAAAGTTTTCAGTGGCCACTCTTTGCGTTTGTTTGCCAGTCCAGACCGTTCGGACTTCTGGGACCCCATTCATCGATCTGGGAAAACAGCCGCTTCGGGCTGGTAGATTCAAGTTTTTTGGTAAAACGCTAACCTGTAGGCCGACTGTTGGTTGTGCTGTGGGAAGGGTTCCATGTGAGGGTTAGGGCCAGCCAAAGTTTTCATTGGCCTCTCTTTGCGTTTGTTTTCCATTTCCGACAGTTCGGACTTTTGGGACACCAATAAGCCACCTGAGAATTGCGGCTTCGGGCTGGTAGATTCAAGGTTTGTGGTAGAACTCTAACACGTAGGCTGACTGTTGGTGGTGCTGTGGGTAGGGTTCCATGTGAGGGTTAGGGCCAGCCAAATTTTTCAGTGGCCACTCTTTGAATTTGTTTGCCAATCCAGAACGTTCGGACTTTTGGGACCCCATTCAGCCATCCAGGAAAAAGGCCGCTTCGGGCTGGTAGATTCAAGGTTTGTGGTGAAATGCAAACAAGAAGACCGACTGTTGGTGGTGTGTTGGGTAGTGTTCCATGTGAGGGTAAGGGTCAGCCAAAGTTTTTAGTGGCCAATCTTTGCGTTTGTTTGCCAGTCCCGACCTCTCGGACTTCTAGCACCCCATTCAGCCATCCAGGAAATGGCCGCTTCGGGATGGTACATTCAAGGTTTGTGGTAAACTCTAAACCCGTAGGCCGACTGTGTGTCGTGCTATGGGTAGGATTCCATGTGATGGTTAATGCCAGCCAAAGTTTTCAGTGTCCACTCTTTGCGTTTGTTTGCCAGTTCCGACAGTTCGGACTTCTGGAACCCCATTCTCCGATGCGGAAAAATGGCCGCTTCGGGCTGATTGATTCAAGGGTTGTGGTAAAACGCAAAGCGGTAGGCTGACTGTTGGTGGTGCAGTGGGTAGGGTTCCATGTGAGGGTTAGGGTCAGTCAAAGTTTTTGGTGGCCACTCTTTGCATTTGTTTGCCAGTCCCGACCACTCGGACTTCTAGGACCCCATTCATCGATCCGGGAAAAGGGCCGCTTCTGGGTAGTACATTCAAGGGTTGAGGTAAACTGCAAACGCGGTAGGCCGACTATGTGTGGTGCTGTGGGTAGGGTTCCATGTGAGGTTTAGGGCCAGCCAAAGTTTTCAATGGCCACTCTTTGCGTTTGTTTTCCTGTTCCAAACCTTCGGACTTTTGTGACCCATTTAACCATCCGGAAAAACGGCCGCTTCGGGATGGTAGATTCAAGGTTTGTGGTTAAACGCAAACTCGTAGGCCTACTGTTGGTGGTGCTGTTGGTAGTGTTCCATGTGAGGGTTAGGGCCAGCCAAAGTTTTCAGTGGGCACTCTTTGCGTTAGTTTTCCAATCCAGAACGTTCGGACTTTTGGGACCCCATTCAGCCATCCGAAAATGGCCGCTTCGGGCTGGTGTATTCAAGGTTTGTGGTGAAACGCAAACCCGTAGGCCGACTGTTGGTGGTGCTGTGGGTAGGGTTCCATGTGAGGTTTAGGGCCAGCCAAAGTTTTCAGTGATTACTCCTTTCTTTTGTTTACCAGTCTTGACTGTTCGGACTATTGGGACCCCATTCATCGATCCGGGAAATGTCCGCTTCGGGCTGGTAGATTGAAGGTTTGTGGTAAAACGCAAACTGATAGGACTACTGTTGGTGGTGCAGTGGGTAGGGTTCCATGTGAGGGTTAGGGCCAGCCAAAGATTTCAGTAGCCACTCTTTGCGTTTGTTTGCCAGTCCCGACTGTTCAGACTTCTGGGACCCCATTCTGCGAACCAGGAAAACGGCCGCTTCGGGCTGGTAGATTCAAGGTTTGTCGTAAAACCCAAACAGGTAGGCCGAATGTTGGTGGTGCAGTAGGTAGGGTTCCATGTGAGGGTTAGGGTCAGTCAAAGTTTTCAGTGGCCACTCCTTGCATTTGTTTGCCAGTCTCGACCGTTCGGACTTTTGGGACCCCATTCATCGATCCGGGAAAAGGGCTGCTTCTGGGTAGTACATTCAAGGGTTGTGGTAAACTGCAAACGCGGTAGGCCGACTATGTGTGGTGCTGTGGGTAGGGTTCCATGTGAGGTTTAGGGCCAGCCAAAGTTTTCAATGGCCACTCTTTGCGTTTGTTTTCCTGTTCCAAACCTTCGGACGTTTGTGACCCATTTAACCATCCGGAAAAACGGCCGCTTCGGGATGGTAGATTCAAGGTTTGTGGTTAAACGCAAACTCGTAGGCCTACTGTTGGTGGTGCTGTTGGTAGTGTTCCATGTGAGGGTTAGGGCCAGCCAAAGTTTTCAGTGGGCACTTTTTGCGTTAGTTTTCCAATCCAGAACGTTCGGACTTTTGGGACCCCATTCAGCCATCCGAAAATGGCCGCTTCGGGCTGGTGTATTCAAGGTTTGTGGTGAAACGCAAACCCGTAGGCCGACTGTTGGTGGTGCTGTGGGTAGGGTTCCATGTGAGGTTTAGGGCCAGCCAAAGTTTTCAGTGATTACTCCTTTCTTTTGTTTACCAGTCTTGACTGTTCGGACTATTGGGACCCCATTCATCGATCCGGGAAATGTCCGCTTCGGGCTGGTAGATTGAAGGTTTGTGGTAAAACGCAAACTGATAGGACTACTGTTGGTGGTGCAGTGGGTAGGGTTCCATGTGAGGGTTAGGGCCAGCCAAAGATTTCAGTAGCCACTCTTTGCGTTTGTTTGCCAGTCCCGACTGTTCAGACTTCTGGGACCCCATTCTGCGAACCAGGAAAACGGCCGCTTCGGGCTGGTAGATTCAAGGTTTGTCGTAAAACCCAAACAGGTAGGCCGAATGTTGGTGGTGCAGTAGGTAGGGTTCCATGTGAGGGTTAAGGCCAGCGAAAGTTTTCAGTGGCCACTCCTTGCATTTGTTTGCCAGTCCCGACCGTTCGGACTTCTGGGAACCCATTCATCGATCCGGGAAAACGGCTGCTTCTGGCTGGTACATTCAAGGTTTGTGGTAAACTGCAAACCCGTAGGCCGACTATGTGTGGTGCTGTGGGTAAGGTTCCATGTAAGGGTTAGGGCCAGCCAAAGTTTTCAATGGCCACTCTTTGCGTTTGTTTGCCAGTCTTGACCGTTCAGACTTCTGCACCCCAGTCTGCGATCTGGGAAAACGGCCGCTTGGGGCTGGTAGATTCAAGGTTTGTCGTAAAACGCAATCCGGTAGGACGACTGTTGATGGTGCTGTGGGAAGGGTTCCATGTGAGGGTTAGAGTCAGCGAAAGTTCTCAGTGGTCACTTGTTGCGTTTGTTTACCAGGCCTGACCGTTCGGAGTTTTGGGACCCCATTCACCTATCCAGGGAAACGGCCGTTTCGGGTTTGTATACTCAAGGTTTGTGCTGAAACACAAACTCGTAGGCAAACTGTTGCATGTGCTGTGGGTAGGGTTCCATGTGAGGGTTAGGGACAGCCAAAGTTTTCAGTGGCCCCTCTTTGCGTTTGTTTGCTAGTCCCGATTGTTCAGACTTTTGGGGTCCCAATTCAGCCATCGGGTTAAACGGCCTCTTCCCGTTGGTAGATTCAAGGGTTGTGGTAAAACGCAAACCCGTAGGCTGACTGTTGGTGGTGCTGTAGGTAGGGTTCCATGTGAGGGTTAGGGCAAGCCAAAGTTTTCAGCAGCCACGTTTTGCTTCTGTTTGCCAGTCCCGACCGTTCGGACTTTTGGGACCCCATACAGCCACCTGGGAATGGCCGCTTCGGGCTGGTAGATTCAAGCTTTGTCATAAAAAGAAAACCCGTAGCCGACTGTTGGTGGTACTGTGGGTAAGGTTTCATGTGATAGTAAGGGCTAGTCAAAGTTTTCAGTGGCCACTCTTTGCGTTTGTTTGCCTGTTCCGACCGTTGGGACTTCGGGGACCCTATTCTGCGATCCGGGAAAATGGCCGCTTCGGGCTGGTAGATTCAAGGTTTGTGTTGAAACGCAAACCCGTAGATAGACTTATGGTGGTGCTGTGGGTAGGGTTCCATGTGACGGTTAGGGCCAGCCAAAGTTTTCAGTGGCCACTCTTTGAATTTGTTTGCCATTTCAGAACGTTCGGACTTTTGGGATTCCTTTCTGTGATCCAGGAAAACGGCCACTTCGGGCTGGTAGATTCAAGGTTTGTGGTAAAATGCAAACCCGTAGGCCGACTGTCGGTGGTGCTGTGGGTAGGGTTCCATGTGAGAGTTAGCGTCATCCAAACTTTTCAGTGGCCACGCATTGCATCTGTTTGATAGTCCCGACCATTCAGACATTTGGGACCCCATTCAGCCACCTGGGAATGGCCGCTTCGGGCTGGTAGATTCAATGTTTGTGGTCAAACGCAAACGCGTAGGCCGACTTTTGGTGGTGCTAAGGGTAGGGTTCCATGTGAGGGTTAGGGCCAGCCAAAGTTTTCAGTGTCCACTCTTTGCGTTTGTTTGCCAGGCCCGACCGTTCAGACTTTTGGGACTCTATTCAGCGATGCGGGAAAACAACAGTTTCGGGCTGGTATATTCAGTGTTTGTGGTAAAATGCAAACCGGTAGGCCCACTTTTGGTGGTGCTGTGGGTAGGGTTCCATGTAAGGGTTAGGGCCAGCCAAAGATTTCAGTGGCCACTCTTTGCATTTTTTTTCCAGTTCCAACCGTTTTGACTTTTGAGACATCTTTCGTCGATCCGGGAAAACGGCCGCTTCGGGATGGAACATTCAAGGTATTTGGTAAACTGCAAGCCCGTAGGCCAGCTGTTGGTGGTGCTGTCGGTAGGGTTCCATGTGAGGGTTAGGGCCAGCAAAAGTTTTCAGTGGCCACTCTTACCGTATGTTTGCCTGTTCCGACCGTTCGACATTGGGGACCCCATTCATCTATCCGGGAAAACGACCGCTTCGGGATGGTACATTAAAGGTTTGCAAACCCGTAGGCCGACTGTGTGTGGTGCTGTGGGTAGGGTTCCATGTGAGGGTTAGGGCCAGCCAAAGTTTTCAGTGGCCACTTTTTGCGTTTGTTTGCCAGTCCCGACCATTCAGACTTTTGGGACCCTATTCAGCTACCTTGGAATAGCCGCTTCGGGCTGGTATATTCAATGTTTCTGGTCAAACGCAATCCGGTAGAACGACTGTTCGTTGTACTTTGGGTAGGGTTCCATGTGAGGGTTAGGGCCAGCCAAAGATTTCAGTGGCCACTCTTTGCGTCTGTTTGCCAGTCCCGACCGTTCAGACTTTTGTAACCCTGTTCAGCCATCCGGGAAATGGTCGCTTCGGGATGTTACAATCAAGGATTGTGGTAAACTGCAAGGCCGTAGGCCAACTGGTGCTGGTGTTGTGGGTAGGGTTCCATGTGAGGGTTAGGGCCAGCTAAAGTTTTCAGTGGCCACTCTTTGCGTTTGTTTGCTAATCCAGAACATTCGGACTTTCCGATCTCCATTTATCGAACCCGGAAAACGGCCTGTTCCCGTTGGTAGATTCAAGGTTTGTGGTAAAACGCAAACTCGTAGGCCGACTGTTTGTGGTGCTGTGGGTAGGGTTCCATGTGAGGGTTAGGGCCAACCAAAGTTTTCAGTTCCCACTCTTTGAATTTGTTTGCCAAATGAAGCCCCTAAAACAGTTACTTTCAAGAGATAATGGGTTAAAGCATAGGATATAGAGCATCTGGAGAAAACTCAGCGTTTAGGAAAACCACATAGAGCAATAAATTAGTTAGGGAATGGAACACAGTGGCAGGGAAGAGAGATAGGAACAGGCAGTGATAGAGCTCAGCGCATTTCAGAACCAACGAGGTCGGCTTGACCCAAAGGCCTCTGCCAAGCTATGGGGGCCAAGCCAAGTACATCGGAGATTGCCCAAATTAGGAAGAAGTTCAAAAGTTTAAAGGAGGAAGACTCACGGGACGCCCCCTGCCAATGATGAAGGCAACCGGAACGACCACCAAGATGCTCCTCAAAAAGAAGGCTCCACCCTACACCCCGCCTATACCACGCCTCTATATACATATGCATGATTATGTATGTACTATGATGTAATTCTGTAATCAAAATGTATAAAAGGCTTGCATTTGTCACGGGAATGCAGAAATCCCCTTGCGATTTCTCCGGTGCGCGTCGTTAATAAAATACCTCCTGCCTATTTGACTCAAACCAAGTCTTTGAGGCAGTTTATTCTCGCCTTTTTGGGGCAAAATTCGGCATCATTTCTGGCGACCCAGATGGGACCAGACAGGAGATCCAGACCCTAAGGGGGTCCTCCCGAGCCGGGTCCGGGGGACGGGACCCTCTGGGCGCTCCTGACGAATTTCTGTCAGAAGGAGGGACCCCCCCCCCGGAACAGCGCTCTTTGGTGGACGAAGGCTTCTCTGCATCTCCTGCTTCAAATTAAGAGGTATTTATTATTGTCTATGGGTTTTGGATAAAGCGCTTTGTTTAGGAACCGGGGTCAGACGTGACCGCCTGAAAAGAAGCCGTGGGGACGCCCAGGCAAAGGCAGGTTGAGAGTCCTGCAGGCAGCTTAGAGTCCTGCTAAGAAGTGGTATCTGTTTTTGCCAGTCTTGATGTTGCTACTTTGCTTAAGGGTACTTGTTTTTCTCTTATAACTGTGTTAGGCAGGTTAGAGTCCTGCTAAGAAGTGGTATCTGTTTTTGCCAGTCTTGATGTTGCTACCTTGCTTAAGGGTACTTGTTTTTCTCTTATAACTGTGTTAGGCAGGTTAGAGTCCTGCTAAGAAGTGGTATCTGTTTTTGCCAGTCTTGATGTTGCTACCTTGCTTAAGGGTACTTGTTTTTCTCTTATAACTGTGTTTGGCAGGTTAGAGTCCTGCTAAGAAGTGGTATCTGTTTTTGCCACAGTCTTGATGTTGCTACCTTGCTTAAGGGTACTTGTTTTTCTCTTATAACTGTGTTTAAAACTATGATCTAAGGGTTAAAAAGAGTGGTTGGTCTTTTGTTTCTTTTCTGAACCAAAACCCGGGAATAGTTCCAGGCTGACCGGCAGCACGTTCAACAAAGCCCGGGACTCTGTCCAATTTTCTCCACTCCCTTGGAGGAATTTTGAAAGGATACATACGTTTTATGCCTTTGTCTAACTCTGTCGTATGCTTTTATTTGACTTTGTCGTATTGATTGTAGGAATTTTGCAAAGAGGCGAATTTAGTGTTTTTGTGTTGTCTATAATTTGTTGTGATATTATCTGCAAAACCGTACCTTGGTTTACAGCTGTTTTGCGGGTGTGTGACAGCCCGAAGCCGACCAGTATCAGTACCTTACGGTCTGCCAGCGGCATCTCGCGGTAAAGCAACGTGTAAGGTTTTGGTGTAAAAGTTTACCCGTGCAGAGTTCCGACTGAAAGTGTGTGTGCGTGAAAGTGAGTGACTGAGACGCAATTTAATTGCGAAGCGAGTGCGGAGTCCCGATCTGCGTTTCCATGCCACCCGCGAGGGGGCCGGCCAGAGACGGACGAAGTGACTGGTGTGAATGTGGATTGTGGAAACAAAAGTGCGCTTGAATGATAGAATAAGTTGAGTAAGGTGTTGAAATTGTAAATTGCTGAAATCTGAATAGAATTTGGTAATCCAGAAAGGGTTCTAATAGTTGTAACCTCGTGATTAGGCATAATGGGGACTGAACAGAGTAAGGAAATTGATGCTAAACCCCCTTGGGATGCATTTTAAAACATTGGAAAGAACTTGGTGGAATCCCGGGGGAAATATAAGAAAAAGACACTTGTGAAATATTGTCAAGATTGGTGGCCGCTGTATAGACTAAATGAGGGGGAAAGGTGGCCACCGGAGGGAAGTTTAAATTATAATACCATCCAACAACTTATGTTGTTTCTCCATAGAAGAAGAAAGTGGGATGAAGTAATATATGAAGACATGTTTTTCACTTTAAGGGGTAAGCCAGAATGGCAAAAGGATTGTGGAACAAATGTATCACCCCAAGATCCCTTGGTTTTAGCCCTGGAATGGGATCAGAAGAACAGCGAAGTTAAGGAACGCTGTGGTGATGCTTGTAGTACAGGGAAACGATGCCTTAAGTCGAAAGAAAAAAGCAGTGATGCAGAAAGTACCATTAGCCTCCAAGAATATCAGCCTCTTGTGCTAGGATGTAGAGTACCGTTGCCAAAGTCACAACAAGAAAGCAGCAGTAGCTTTGCAGAATTGGAAAGCGAGAAAAGAAAAGAGTTGGAAAGTGAGGAGAGAGAGGAATTGGAATGTGTTCCGCAAAAATTGGCAGGGAAGACAAAGACGAGGAGAAAGCCCTGAAGGAGACAGGGAAAAAAAAGAAAAAAAAGAAAAAAAAAAAAAAAAAAAAAAAAAAAAAAAAGTGTGAAGAAAAGGAAAAAGGTGAAGAAGAAAGACATGTTGTGGGAGCGACAGGCCAAGTAGAAAAGGCTTTCCTCCTGAAACCTCTTAAATACAAAATTGGGAAACAGATGGGGATTCATCAATTCTTATACTTACCTAATTCTCCAAAACCTCTGCTAGGGAGAGACCTATTAGAAAATTTAGGAGCTGTAATAAAATTTGATAAAAAACAAACTTGAACTCCAGGTAAATGAAGAACAATTCATAACTGCCCTAAGTCTGACTATCAGTTGTGCTAAACCGGAATCTGATAATCATAACATCACCCGAATCACAAACGGAACATATCCGTCCGTGTGGGCAACTGATGTACCTGGAAAATCAAAACAGGCTGCTCCCATCGTTATCGAATTAATACCAGGGGCCAAACCAGTAAATAGAAAGCAATACCCCCTGAGGCTAGAAGATAGGAAGGGAATAGAGCCATTGATAGAAAGGTTTTTAGAATTAGGGCTATTGATAGAATGTGAATCAGATTTCAATACACCAATATTACCAGTCAAGAAGCCAAATGGGACTTACAGACTGGTACAGGATTTAAGGGCTGTGAATGATATTACAAAGACTCTACATCCAGTGGTAGCCAATCCTTATACACTTTTGACCAAACTCAAAGATAATCTGATCTGGTTTATAGTGTTAGATTTGAAAGATGCATTTTTTGCCTTACCTTAGCCCCAGAAAGCCAAAAGATTTTTGCCTTTGAATGGGAATCTGTTGGTAAAGGGAGGAAAACACAACTAACCTGGACGGTGTTACCTCAAGGTTATAAAAATAGCCCTACAATATTTGGAAATCAATTGGCCAAAGAATTGGAACAGTGGGAGCGGCCACAGGGAGAAGGCACCCTCCTGCAATATGTGGATGACTTACTGATAGCAACTGAAACAGAAGAACAATGTGTTGAGTGGACAATCTCGTTGTTAAATTTCTTGGGTTTAAATGGTTATCAAGTCTCCCAACAGAAAGCACAGCTGGTACAAGAAAAGGTGGTCTACCTTGGATACGAGATCTCTGGAGGACAGCGATCCCTAGGAACAGCGAGGAAAGAAGCCATCTGCCAGATGTCCAGGCCTGAAACGGTGAGAGACCTGCGAGCCTTCCTGGGAGTGACAGGTTGGTGTCGCCTGTGGATATACCAGTACGGCATACTTGCTAAACCCCTCTATGGTTTGCTGAAAGAGTCTAAAAATATTCTAGTCTGGACTCCTGAGGCAGAAACAGCCTTTAAAAGACTGAAACAAGAAACTAATGAAAGCTCCGGCATTAGGCCTGCCCGATGTAACAAAACCATTTTGGCTGTTCTCACGTGAACGCCAGGGAATGGCCCTGGGAGTCCTGGCTCAACAATTGGGACCATACAAAAGGGCTGTGGCTTACTTCTCTAAGCAACTAGACGAAGTAAGTAAAGGATGGCCCACATGCTTGAAGGCAGTGGCTGCAGTAATCATAAACATAGAAGAGGCCAGAAAATTCACTATGGGCCAGAAAATGACTGTATTGGTGTCCCACACTGTATCAGTGGTGCTGGAGCAGAAAGGTGGCCATTGGCTGTCACCTTCTCGGTTCCTGAAGTACCAGGCAATTTTAGTTGAATCAGATGACACAACAATTCAAGTCACTAATGTTGTCAACCCAGCATCATTCCTAGAAGGAAGAGTGTCAGCAGAGCCAATTGAGCATGACTGTCTAGAAACCATCGAGGCTGTGTATTCTAGTCGTCCAGATCTCAAGGAGGAGCCACTCGAAGGGGCAGACGACTGGTTCTCGGATGGCAGTAGCTTTGGTAAAGCAGGGAGTAAGGATGGCTGGCTACGCAGTAACTACAACAGAGCAGGTAATCGAATCAAATCCCTTGCCTGTGGGAACTTCAGCACAGAAGGCCGAACTAATAGCTCTTACCCGAGCCCTCGAGCTGGCAAAAGGGGAAAGAATTAATATATGGACGGACTCTAAGTATGCTTTCTCTGTCATGCATGCCCATGGAGCGATCTGGAAGGAGAGAGGACTGCTGACTGCCCAGGGAAGACCCATAAAATATGCAGCAGAAATCCTACAGTTGCTGGAGGCTGTTCAGCTCCCAACCCAAGTGGCCATAATGCATTGCAAGGGGCACCTGAAAGGTAACACCGTTCCAGAAATAGGTAATAGAGCAGCAGATGCAGAAGCTAAATTAGCTGCTGCAAGAGCCAATGATTTAGTATTGGTCCTGGTACCAGAAGAATTGGACACTAATTTTCAACCAGAGTACCAGGAATCAGACCATAAGTGGATACAAAGAAACAAAGGTAAAATGTTAGATAGTGGATGGGGTCAGCTAGAAACAGGACAATTAGTGCTGCCAGAGAAATTAGTATGGCAGTTTGTAAAGACAGAACATGACAAGGCCCATTGGGGATTGGATCCCCTTTATCAGCATTTAAAAGTTAGAATAGCAGGGCCAAAGCTGTTTACAGCAGTGAAACAGGTCACATCCCAATGTGAACGCTGTTTGAAAAATAATCCAAACACGGGAACAAAGGTACACCAGGGAGTAATTGGTAGAAGAAAATTCCCAGGGGAAGTGTGGCAGATTGATTTCTCTGAACTTCCAAGGAAAGGGGGATATAAGTACCTCTTGGTTATGACTGATACATTTTCTGGGTGGCCTGAAGCGTTCCCATGCAGAACAAATAAAGAAAGAGAAGTAACTAAAGTCTTGTTTAATGATATTATTCCGAGGTTCGGAGTGCCTAGGAGCATCTCCTCGGACAGAGGCTCGCACTTTTGTGCTAAAATTGTGCGAGCAATAAGTAAGGCACTGCAAATCAAATGGCAATTGCTAGTGGGCAAGTGGAAAAGATGAATCATCTTATAAAACAACAAATTGCAAAAATATGCCAGGAAACTAATTTGCACTGGTACCAAGCCTTACCTATTGCTCTAATCAGACTAAGGGTGAAGCCCCGGTCAAAAGAAAAATTGAGCCCGTTTGAAATTTTATATGGGAGACCTTATGCCATGCAGACTGTAAATAGTGAGGCTGTAGATCAAATAGGTAATCAATATGTGTATGATTATGTTATAGCTGTGGGGAAACACTTTGATAAAAATGCCACGGTGGTGCACGAATAGTTAAGGTACTGCCATGGGTTGGTACACCACGCGTGGCATTACACCCTGAGTCTGGCTTAAATATTCATGTGTTACGTAACGACCAGCTGTATGAGCAAAAAGACTGGAGTCAAAATAAAGGCCAATTAGACTCCTTAACAGGAGAAAAAGGGG
This sequence comes from Calypte anna, assembly GCF_003957555.1. Lineage (NCBI taxonomy): Eukaryota > Metazoa > Chordata > Aves > Apodiformes > Trochilidae > Calypte > Calypte anna. Next base: position 5,837,660 of record NC_044251.1, read on the forward strand.
ATGAAATCCAGATAGAGTGTAAGAGTAATACTGTGAAAAGACAGGACGGTGATCTAATCAAACTAACTGTGAAACCTTTGAGACCTGTGTCATTAACACTTAACCTGGGACCCACGATATGGGTCAGAAGGGAGGGACCAGCCTCTTGCACCTGGGAAGGGGAATCCAGTTCACAACAGTGGGTGCAATCGGTGGCGGCAGGAATAATGAGAGAAGGAATGTCAGGGACGTTGCCCCAGGAAGTAAGGGAAACTATATTGAAGGATAGTCACACTACGCAATTTGAAAGGGACCATCAAGCCTGGTGGCAATTAGTAAACTTCACTTACGTGCCACAACATGAGCACATTGAGGCCTACGTTCTCACCATTGGGGCTGCAGAAGAGAAGGCGATTTTCCCTATCCTTACCCTAGGGACGGTACATCAGAATGTCCTTGTTAGGCCAGTGGATCATAATGTCTGGGTGAGCTATGACAACGCTAAAAACAAGTGGCAGTCTGTTAGTACCGAAGCATGTATTCCTAGGGGGCAATTAGGTTACATTTGCGAAAATGCTATAGTGGAAGCAGAGGATTTATGCTTAGATACTGAAAATAGTGTATGCACTTTCGAAATGCTTTCACACAATAGAGTACGGTCTCAAGTCTACTATATAGGGAATGGATGTGCCTGTGTCAGAACAGCTTGCAGTAACGTAACTGTAGATAGTTGCCAAGAGGAAACTAACAATACTAACTTCTGTGTGTGTAATTTTACCAGGATCATAGGTTGCGATTTTAACTACACCGCTCCCGTAACCACTCAGCAGCTAATTAAGGCAGAGTACGACTTGTACCACGAGCTGCCAAAATTACAGATAGGTATGGATGTTGAGGTTCTCAAGGCGATGCTTGTGCATCCGGAAGTAGAGAGACTGGTGCAAAGGGTAAACCAAACAGCTAAGCGCACGGTCCTGCAGGTGGAACACAACTCAGAAAAAATAAAAAAGGTATTGACTGAAGTAGAACAAGTAGGCCAACATCACTGGTGGGACATTTTTACAGGATTCTCCCCGACAGCAACACAGGTTTTCCACTACCTGGTGCACCCGATACTAATTATAACTATAGCAATGCTTTTACTAACCCTTATGAACTTATGCTTGTGGTGGAAGCTAAAATCCACGATGAAAAGGATTCAAATGATTTGGGCGATGGTACGGGCGTATCAACGCCTCTTAGGATTAGAACTTGACGAAAGAATTCGTAAGTTATAAGAAAAGGAGGGAAATGAAGCCCCTAAAACAGTTACTTTCAAGAGATAATGGGTTAAAGCATAGGATATAGAGCATCTGGAGAAAACTCAGCGTTTAGGAAAACCACATAGAGCAATAAATTAGTTAGGGAATGGAACACAGTGGCAGGGAAGAGAGATAGGAACAGGCAGTGATAGAGCTCAGCGCATTTCAGAACCAACGAGGTCGGCTTGACCCAAAGGCCTCTGCCAAGCTATGGGGGCCAAGCCAAGTACATCGGAGATTGCCCAAATTAGGAAGAAGTTCAAAAGTTTAAAGGAGGAAGACTCACGGGACGCCCCCTGCCAATGATGAAGGCAACCGGAACGACCACCAAGATGCTCCTCAAAAAGAAGGCTCCACCCTACACCCCGCCTATACCACGCCTCTATATACATATGCATGATTATGTATGTACTATGATGTAATTCTGTAATCAAAATGTATAAAAGGCTTGCATTTGTCACGGGAATGCAGAAATCCCCTTGCAATTTCTCCGGTGCGCGTCGTTAATAAAATACCTCCTGCCTATTTGACTCAAACCAAGTCATTGAGGCAGTTTATTCTGGCCTTTTTGGGGCAAAATTCGGAATCACAATCCAGAACGTTCAAACTTTTGGGATTCCTTTCTGCGATCCGGGAAAACGGCCAAATCGGCCTGGTAGATTCAAGGTTTGTGGTAAAATGCAAACCCGTAGGCCGACTGTTGTTGGTGCCTTGGGTAGGGTTCCATGTTTGGGTTAGCGCCATCGAAACTTTTCAGTGGCCACGCATTGCATCTGTTTGCCAGTCCCGACCATTCGGACATTTGGGACCCCATTCAGCTACCTGGGAGTGTCCGCTTCGGGCTGGTAGATTCAAGGTTTGTGGTAAAACGCAAACCCGTAGGCCGACTGTTGGTGGTGCTGTGGGTAGGGTTCCATGTGAGGGTTGGGGCCAGCCAAAGTTTTCAGTGGCCACTCTTTGCGTTTGTTTGCCAATCCAGACCGTTCGGAATTTTTGGGATTCCATTCATCCATCTGGGAAATGGCTGCTTCTGGCTAGTAGATTCAAGGTTTGTGCTCAAACGCTAACAAGTAGGCCAACAGTTGGTGGTGCTGTGGGTAGTGTTCCATGTGAGGGTTAGGGCCAGCAAAAGTTTTCATTGGACACTTTTTGAATTTGTTTGCCAGTCCCGACTGTTTGGACTTTTGGGTCTCCATTCATCGATCCCCGAAAACTGCCGGTTCGGGATGGTTCTTTAAAGGTTTCTGATAAACTGCAAACCCGTAGGCCGTCTGTGTGTCGTCTTGTGGGTAAGGTTCCATGTGAGGGTTAGGGCCAGCCAAAGTTTGCAGTGGCCACTCTTTGAATTTTTTTGCCAGGCCCAACCGTTCGGACTTTTGGGTCCCCATACATCGATCCAGAAAAAAGGCCACTTCGGGTTGGTATACTCAAGGTTTGTGGTGAAACACAAACTCGTAGGCCAACTGTTGCATGTGCTGAGGGTAAAGTTCCATGTGAGGGTTAGGGCCAGCCAAAGTTTTCAGTGGCCACTCTTTGCGTTTGTTTGCCAGTCCCGATCTTTCGCAAATTTGGGACCCCATTCATCGATCCCCGAAAACGGCCGCTTTGGTCTGGTAGATTCAAGTGTTGTGGTAAAACGCAAACTCGTAGGCCAACTGTTGGTTGTCCTGAGGGTAGGGTTTCATGTGAAGGAAAGGGCCAGCCAAAGTTTTCAGTGGCCACTCTTTACGTTTGTTTGCCTGCTCCGACCGTTCGGATTTTTGGGACCCCATTCAGCCATCCGGGAAAAGGGCCTCTTCCCTCTAGTAGATTCAAGGTTTGCGGTAAAACGCAAACTCGTAGGCCGACTGTTGGTGGTGTGTGGTTAGTGTACCATGTGAGGGTTAGGGTCAGACAAAGTTTTCAGTGCCCACTCTTTGCGTTTGTTTGCCAATCCAGAACGTTCGGACATTTGGGACTCTATTCAGCGATCCGGGAAAACAACAGTTTCGGGCTGGTATATTCAAGGTTTGTGGTAAAATGTAAACCGGTAGGCCGACTCTTGGTGGTGCTGTGGGTAGGGTTCCATGTGAGGGTTAGGGCCAGCCAAAGTTTTCAGTAGCCACTCTTTGAATTTTTTGCCAGGCCCGACCGTTCGGACTTTTGGGTCTCCATACATCGATCTGGAAAAAAGGCCGCTTCGGGCTGGTATACTCAAGGTTTGTGGTGAAACGGAAACTCAAAGGCCAACTATAGCATGTTCTGAGGGTAGGGTTCCATGTGAGGGTTAGGGACAGCCAAAGTTTTCAATGCCCACTCCTTGCATTTGTTTTCCACTCCGGACCGTTCGGACTTCTGGGACCCCATTCAGCGATCCAGGAAAACGGCCACTTCGGGCTGGTAGATTCAAGGTTTGTGGTAAAACGCAAACCGGTAGGACGACTGTTGATGGTGCTGTGGGTAGGGTTCCATGTGAGGGTTAGAGCCAGCCAAAGTTTTCAGTGGCCACTCTTTTAATTATTTTGCCAGGCCCGACCGTTCGGACTTTGGGGTCTCCGTTCATCGGTCCGGAAAAAAGGCCGCTTCAGGCTGGTATACTCAAGGTTTGTGGTGAAACGCAAACTCGTAGGCCAACTTTTGCATGTGCTGAGGGTAGGGTTCCATGTGAGGGTTAGGGCCAGCCAAACTTTTCTGTGACCACTCTTTGCGTTTTTCTGCCAGTCCCGACCGTTCAGACTTTTGGGACCCCATTCTGTGATCCGGGAAAACGGCCTATTCCCGTTGGTAGATTCAAGGTTTGTGGTGAAACGCAAACCCGCAGGCGGACTGTTGGTGGTGCTGTAGGTAGGGCTCCATGTGAGGGTTAGAGCCAGCCAAAGTTTTCAGTGGCCTCTCCTTGAGTTTGTTTACCAGGCCTGACCGTTCGGACTTTTGTGACCCTGTTCAGCCACCCGGAAAAACGGCCGCTTTGGGATGAAAAATTCAATGTTTGTGGTAAACTGTAAGCCCGTAGGCCAACTGTTGGTGGTGCTGTGGGTAGGGTTCCATGTGTGGGTTAGGGCCAGCCAAAGTTTTCAGTGGCCACTCTTTGCGTTTGTTTGCCAGTCCCGACCGTTCGGACTTTTGGGACCCCATTCAGCCATCCGGGAAAACGGCCGCTTCGGGCTGGTAGATTCAAGGTTTGTGGTGAAACGCAAACCCGTAGGCCGACTTTTGGTGGTGCTGTGGGTAGGGTTCCATGTGAGGGTTAGGGCCAGCAAAAGTTTTCAGTGCCCACTCTTTGCGTTTTTTTGCCAGTCCCGACCGTTCGGACATTTAGGACCCAATTCAGCCACCTGGGAAATGGCCGTTTCGGGCATGTAGATTCAAAGTTTTTGGTAAAACTCAAGCCCGTAGGCCGACTTTTGGTGGTGCTGTTGGTGCTCTTTCCATGAAAGAGCTTAGGTCCAGCCCATGTATTCAGTGGCCACTCTTTGCGTTTGTTTGCCTTTTTCGACCATTCAGACTTTGGGGACCCCATTCATCTATCCGGGAAAACGGCCTCTTCCCGTTGGTAGATTCAAGGTTTGTGGTGAAACGCTAACACGTAGGACGACTGTTGGTGGTGCTGTGGGTAGTGTTCCATGTGAGGGTTTGGGCCAGCTAAAGTTTTCAGTGGCAACTCTTTGCATCTGTTTGCCAGTCCCCACGGTTCGGACTTTTTTGACCCTGTTCAGCCATCCGGGAAATGGTAGCTTCGGGATGTTACATTCAAGGTTTGTGGTAAACTGCAAGCCCGTAGGCCAACTGTTGCTGGTGCTGTGGGTAGGGTTCCATGTGAGGGTTAGGGCCAGCCAAAGTTTTCAGTGGCCACTCTTTGCGTTTGTTTGCCAGTCCCGACCGTTCAGACTTTTGGGACCCCATTCAGCCATCCAGGAAAACGGCCTCTTTCCGTTGGTAGATTCAAGGTTTGTGGAGAAACGCTAACACGTAGGCCGACTGTTGGTGGTGCTGTGGGTAGGGTTCCATGTGAGGGTTAGGGCCAGCCAAAGTTTTCAGTGCCCACTCTTTGAATTTGCTTGCCAATGCTGAACGTTCGGACTTTTGGGACCCCATTCAGCCATCCAGGAAAACGGCCGCTTTAGACTGGTAGATTCAAGGTTTGTGGTGAAACGCAAACCCGTAGGCCGACTGTTGATGGTGCTTTGCATAGGGTTCCATGTGAGGGCTAGGGCCAGCCAAACTTTTCAGTGGACACTCTTTGCGTTTGTTTGGCAGTCCCCACTGTTCGGACTTTTGGGACTCTATTCAGCCATACGGGAAAATAGCAGTTTCGTGCTGGTAGATTCGAGGTTTGTGGTAAAATGCAAACCCGTAGGCTGACTGTTCCTGGTGCTGTGGGTAGGGTTCCATGTGAGGGTTAGGGCCAGCCAAAATTTTTATTGGCCACTCGCTGAATTTTTTTGGCTTGCCTGACCGCTAGGACTTTCGGGTCTCCATTTAACGATCTGCAAAAACGGACGCTTCGGGCTGGTAGATTCAAGGTTTGTGGTAGAACGGTAAAACGTAGGCTGACTGTTGGTGGTGCTGTGGGAAGGGTTCCATGTGAGGGTTAATGCCAGCAAAAGTTTTCAGTGGCCACTCTTTGCGTTTGTTTACCAATCCTGACCGTTCGGACTTTTGGGATTCTATTCAGCCATCCGGGAAATGGCCGCTTCGGGCTAATAGATTCAAGGTTTGTGGTCAAATGCAAGCCCTTAGGCCGAGTGTTGGTGGTGCTGTGGGTAGTGTTCCATGTGAGGGTTAGGGTCAGCCAAAGTTTTCAGTGGCCCCTTTTTGCGTTTGTTTTCCAGTCCCGACCGTTCGGACTTTTGGGACCCCAGTCTGCGATCTGGGAAAACGGCCGCTTGGGGCTGGTAGATTCAAGGTTTGTCGTAAAACGCAAACCGGTAGGACGACTGTTGATGGTGCTGTGGGAAGGGTTCCATGTGAGGGTTAGAGTCAGCGAAAGTTTTCAGTGGTCACTTGTTGCGTTTGTTTACCAGGCCTGACCGTTCGGAGTTTTGGGACCCCATTCACCTATCCAGGGAAACGGCCGTTTCGGGTTTGTATATTAAGGTTTGTGCTGAAACGCAAACTCGTAGGCAATCTGTTGCATGTGCTGAGGGTAGGGTTCCATGTGAGGGTTAGGGCCAGCCAAAGTTTTCAGTGGCCACTCTTTGCGTATTTTTGCCAGTCCCAACCGTTCGGACTTCCGGGACCCCATTCAGCCATCCAGGAAAACGGCCTCTTCCCGTTGGTAGATTCAAGGTTTGTGTTGAAACGCAAACCCGTAGGCCGACTTTTGGTGGTGCTGTGGGTAGTGTTCCATGTGAGGGTTAGGGCCAGCCAAAGTTTTCAGTGCCCACCCTTTGCGTTTGCTTGTCAGTCCCGACCGTTCGGACTTTTGGGTCTCCGTTCATTGATCCCGGAAAAAGGGCCGCTTCGGGCTGGTAGACTCAAGGTTTGTGGTGAAACGCAAACTCATAGGCCAACTGTTGTGTGAGCTGAGGGTAGGGTTCCATGTGAGGGTTAGGGCCAGCCAAAGTTTTCAGTGGCCACTCTTTGCATTTGTTTGCTAGTCCCGATTGTTCAGACTTTTGGGGTCCCAATTAGCCATCCGGTAAAATTGCCTCTTCCCGTTGGTAGACTGAAGGTTTGTGGTAAAACGGAAACTCGTAGGCCGACTGTTGGTGGTGCTCTTAAGAAACGAAAAGAAGGCGGTTTGAGATACAGACTCGTTTAACATCTCCCCACCTCAAGGGAAAGGCGAAACAATATTCACATCTGCTTTAAAATTTGAGGGTGCCACAGCTTTCTAGCTCTCTTGCAGCTTTTCTTTCAAGCAACGTGATGTTGGAAGGTACTGCAGAGTGAAGCCGAAAACGAAATCTGGAGAGTATCAGAGCATTAGAAATGCTCCCTGTCCCTGTTTTCAGAGGGAGAAGCAGTTTCAGGCAGCTGGGCAGATTAGATGTACTCCTTTGCCTAACATGCTCTGGGTTCGGGATCGGTTTAGGAACATCATTCATGGCTTAATGGTGAAATTTCTGTTTAGTTATAGGGATCCAGATAGATGTAGGTTAGAGTTAGGCTTTCGGAGTTACAGTTTAGGGTTAGAGATAGTGTAAGGCTTCGGGTCAGGGATAGGGATAGGTTCTAAGGTAAGGATAGGAATAGCATTCTTTAGGGTTAGAGTTAGAGTTAGATTTAGGGTTAGGAATGTCATTCCTCTCAGTTACTGTGTCAAGTGGAAAGTCTTTCTCCCGTATGTTCTCTTTCTTTTAAAGAGAGAAAACAAGCCTTGGGCATGTTGCAAAGGCAGTGGAACCAGGAGCCCAGAGGCACTATTTATTGATTTTAACATCTACCCACAGAAAGGCGAAACCCAAGACCGAATTCCCCATCCATTTCTTGGAGTTTCCAGGACTTTTAGCCTGATAACTCTCTCTTCCAACTTTCATTTCAAGAAACTTGGAGTTTACAATCATTAAATGAAGCTGAGAGGCAAAATCTGGAAACAGAACAGCATTTCCAAACTTTCCAGGCACCAAATTGATGGGCATAGCTCTCATTATTAGACACAGTTTTGCACTGTGAATCTTTTCCATCCACCGAAATCGATCAGCTCTGCTGCTTCATGCAAAAGACCTTTGGGCTCTTGAGAAACGAAAGGAAGCCGGTTTGAGATACAGACTCGTTTCACATCTCCCCACCTCAAGGGAAAGGCGAAACAATATTCACATCTGCTTTAAAATTTGAGGGTGCCACAGCATTCTAGCTGTCTTGCAGCTTTTCTTTCAAGTAACGTAATGTTCGAAGGTACTGCAGAGTGAAGCCGAAAAACGAAATCTGGAGAGTATCAGAGCATTAGAAATGCTCCCTGTCCCTGTTTTCAGAGGGAGAAGCAGTTTCAGGCAGCTGGGCAGATTAGATGTACTCCTTTGCCTAATATGCTCTGGGATCGGGATCGGTTTAGGAACATCTTTCATGGCTTAAATTTTAAAATTTCTGTTCAGGGATAGGGTTAAGAGTCAGATTCAGGGTGTAGATTAGAGTTAGGCTTTGGAGTAGAGTTACAGTTTAGGGTTAGAGATAGTGTAAGGTTTCGGCGTCAGGGATAGGGATAGGTTCTAAGGTAAGGATAGGAATTGCATTCTTTAGGGTTAGAATTAATTTAGGGTTAGGAATGTCATTCCTGTCAGTTACTGTGTCAGCTGGAAAGTCTTTCTCCCGTATGGTTCTCTTTCTTTAAAAGAGAGAAAACAAGCCTTGGGCATGTTGCAAAGGCATTGGACACCAGGAGCCCCGAGGCACTAATTATCGATTGTAACATCTACCCACGTAAAGGCGAAACGCAAGACCCGACTTCCCATCCATTTCAGAGATGTTTCCTAGTCTCTTAGTTCAATAAAAATCTCTTCTAATTTTATTTCAAGAAACTTAATGTTTACAATCATTTAAATGAAGCTGAGAGGCAAAGATCTGGAAACAGAAACAGCATTTCCAAACTTCTCAGGCACCAAATTGGATGGGGATAGCTCTCATTCCTAGACCCAGTCGGTTCAGCTCTGCTGCTTCATGCAAAAGACCTTTGGGCTCTTAAGAAACGAAAGGAAGCCGGTTTGAGATACAGACTCGTTCACATCTCCCCACCTCAAGGGAAAGGCGAAACAATATTCACATCTGCTTTAAAAATTTGAGGGTGCCACAGCTTCTAGCTCTCTTGCAGCTTTTCTTTCAAGCAACGTGATGTTGGAAGGTACTGCAGAGTGAAGCCGAAAAACGAAATCTGGAGAGTATCAGAGCATTAGAAATGCTCCCTGTCCCTGTTTTCAGAGGGAGAAGCAGTTTTAGGCAGCTGGGCAGATTAGATGTACTCCCTTTGCCTAACATGCTCTGGGTTCGGGATCGGTTTAGGAACATCATTGCATGGCTTAATGGTGAAATTTCTGTTTAGGGATAGGGATCCAGCTAGATGTAGGTTAGAGTTAGGCTTTCGGAGTTACAGTTTAGGGTTAGTGATAGTGTAAGGTTTCGGGTCAGGGATAGGGATAGGTTCTAAGGTAAGGATAGGAATAGCATTCTTTAGGGTTAGAGTTAGAGTTTAGGAATGTCATTCCTCTCAGTTACTGTGTCAAGTGGAAAGTCTTTCTCCGTATGTTCTCTTTCTTTAAAAGAGAGAAAACAAGCCTTGGGCATGTTGCAAAGGCATTGGAACCAGGAGCCCAGAGGCGCTAATTATTCGATTGTAACATCTACCCACGTAAGGCGAAACGCAAGACCGACTTCCCCATCCATTTCAGAGATGTTTCCTAGTCTCTTAGTTCAATAAAATCTCTTCTAATTTTATTTCAAGAAACTTAATGTTACAATCATTTAAATGAAGCTGAGAGGCAAAATCTGGAAACAGAAACAGCATTTTCCAACTTTCCAGGCACCAAATTGGATGGGGATATCTCTCATTATTAGACACAGTCGGTTCAGCTCTGCTGCTTCATGCAAAAGACCTTTGGGCTCTTAAGAAACGAAAGGAAGCCGGTTTGAGATTGAGACTCGTTTCACATCTCCCCACCTCAAGGGAAAGGCGAAACAATAGTCACATCTGCTTTAAAATTTGAGGGTGCCACAGCTTTCTAGCTCTCTTGCAGCTTTTCTTTCAAGCAACGTGATGTTGGAAGGTACTGCAGAGTGAAGCCGAAAAACGAAATCTGGAGAGTATCAGAGCATTAGAAATGCTCCCTGTCCCTGTTTTCAGAAGGAGAAGCAGTTTCAGGCAGCTGGGCAGATTAGATGTACGCCTTTGCCTAATATGCTCTGGGTTCGGGATCGGTTTCGGAACATCATTCATGGCTTAATGGTGAAATTTCTGTTTAGGGATAGGGTTCCAGCTAGATGTAGGTTAGAGTTAGGCTTTCGGAGTTACAGTTTAGGGTTAGAGATAGTGTAAGGTTTCGGGTCAGGGATAGGGATAGGTTCTAAGGTAAGGATAGGAATAGCATTCTTTAGGGTTAGAGTTAGAGTTAGATTTAGGGTTAGGAATGTCATTCCTCTCAGTTACTGTGTCAAGTGGAAAGTCTTTCTCCCGTATGTTCTCTTTCTTTTAAAGAGAGAAAACAAGCCTTGGGCATGTTGCAAAGGCAGTGGAACCAGGAGCCCAGAGGCACTATTTATTGATTTTAACATCTACCCACAGAAAGGCGAAACCCAAGACCGAATTCCCCATCCATTTCTTGGAGTTTCCATGACTTGTAGCCTGATAACTCTCTCTTCCAACTTTCATTTCAAGAAACTTGGAGTTTACAATCATTTAAATGAAGCTGAGAGGCAAAATCTGGAAACAGAACAGCATTTCCAAACTTTCCAGGCACCAAATTGGATGGGCATAGCTCTCATTATTAGACACAGTTTTGCACTGTGAAATCTTTTCCATGCACCGCAATCGGTTCAGCTCTGCTGCTTTATGCAAAAAACCTTTGGGCTCTTAAGAAACGAAAAGAAGCCGGTTTGAGATACAGACTCGTTTCACATCTCCCCACCTCAAGGGAAAGGCGAAACAATATTCACATCTGCTTTAAAATTTGAGGGTGCCACAGCTTTCTAGCTCTCTTGCAGCTTTTCTTTCAAGCAACGTGATGTTGGAAGGTACTGCAGAGTGAAGCCGAAAAACGAAATCTGGAGAGTATCAGAGCATTAGAAATGCTCCCTGTCCCTGTTTTCAGAGGGAGAAGCAGTTTTAGGCAGCTGGGCAGATTAGATGTACTCCTTTGCCTAACATGCTCTGGGTTCGGGATCGGTTTAGGAACATCATTCATGGCTTAATGGTGAAATTTCTGTTTAGGGATAGGGATCCAGCTAGATGTAGGTTAGAGTTAGGCTTTCGGAGTTACAGTTTAGGGTTAGTGATAGTGTAAGGTTTCGGGTCAGGGATAGGGATAGGTTCTAAGGTAAGGATAGGAATAGCATTCTTTAGGGTTAGAGTTAGAGTTAGGAATGTCATTCCTCTCAGTTACTGTGTCAAGTGGAAAGTCTTTCTCCGTATGTTCTCTTTCTTTAAAAGAGAGAAAACAAGCCTTGGGCATGTTGCAAAGGCATTGGAACCAGGAGCCCAGAGGCGCTAATTATCGATTGTAACATCTACCCACGTAAAGGCGAAACGCAAGACCGACTTCCCCATCCATTTCAGAGATGTTTCCTAGTCTCTTAGTTCAATAAAAATCTCTTCTAATTTTATTTCAAGAAACTTAATGTTTACAATCATTTAAATGAAGCTGAGAGGCAAAATCTGGAAACAGAACAGCATTTCCAAACTTTCCAGGCACCAAATTGGATGGGGATAGCTCTCATTCCTAGACCCAGTCGGTTCAGCTCTGCTGCTTCATGCAAAAGACCTTTGGGCTCTTAAGAAACGAAAGGAAGCCGGTTTGAGATACAGACTCGTTTCACATCTCCCCACCTCAAGGGAAAGGCGAAACAATAGTCACATCTGCTTTAAAATTTGAGGGTGCCACAGCTTTCTAGCTCTCTTGCAGCTTTTCTTTCAAGCAACGTGATGTTGGAAGGTACTGCAGAGTGAAGCCGAAAAAGGAAATCTGGAGAGTATCAGAGCATTAGAAATGCTCCCTGTCCCTGTTTTCAGAAGGAGAAGCAGTTTCAGGCAGCTGGGCAGATTAGATGTACGCCTTTGCCTAACATGCTCTGGGTTCGGGATCGGTTTAGGAACATCATTCATGGCTTAATAATGAAATTTCTGTTTAGGGATAGGGTTCCAGCTAGATGTAGGTTGGAGTTAGGCTTTCGGAGTTACAGTTTAGGGTTAGAGATAGTGTAAGGTTTCGGGTCAGGGATAGGGATAGGTTCTAAGGTAAGGATAGGAATTGCATTCTTTAGGGTTAGAGTTAGGAATGTCATTCCTCTCAGTTACTCCAAGAAATGGATGGGGAATTCGGTCTTGGGTTTCGCCTTTCTGTGGGTAGATGTTAAAATCAATAAATAGTGCCTCTGGGCTCCTGGTTCCACTGCCTTTGCAACATGTCCAAGGCTTGTTTTCTCTCTTTAAAAGAAAGAGAACATACGGGAGAAAGACTTTCCACTTGACACAGTAACTGAGAGGAATGACATTCCTAACCCTAAATCTAACTCTAACTCTAACCCTAAAGAATGCTATTCCTATCCTTACCTTAGAACCTATCGCTATCCCTGACCCGAAACCTTACACTATCTCTAACCCTAAACTGTAACTCCGAAAGCCTAACTATAACCTACATCTAGCTGGAACCCTATCCCTAAACAGAAATTTCACCTTTAAGCCATGAATGATGTTCCGAAACCGATCCCGAACCCAGAGCATATTAGGCAAAGGCGTACATCTAATCTGCCCAGCTGCCTGAAACTGCTTCTCCTTCTGAAAACAGGGACAGGGAGCATTTCTAATGCTCTGATACTCTCCAGATTTCCTTTTTCGGCTTCACTCTGCAGTACCTTCCAACATCACGTTGCTTGAAAGAAAAGCTGCAAGAGAGCTAGAAAGCTGTGGCACCCTCAAATTTTAAAGCAGATGTGAATATTGTTTCGCCTTTCCCTTGAGGTGGGGAGATGTGAAACGAGTCTGTATCTCAAACCGGCTTCCTTTCGTTTCTTAAGAGCCCAAAGGTCTTTTGCATGAAGCAGCAGAGCTGAACCGACTGGGTCTAGGAATGAGAGCTATCCCCATCCAATTTGGTGCCTGGAAAGTTTGGAAATGCTGTTCTGTTTCCAGATTTTGCCTCTCAGCTTCATTTAAATGATTGTAAACATTAAGTTTCTTGAAATAAAATTAGAAGAGATTTTTATTGAACTAAGAGACTAGGAAACATCTCTGAAATGGATGGGGAAGTCGGTCTTGCGTTTCGCCTTTACGTGGGTAGATGTTACAATCGATAATTAGTGCCTCTGGGCTCCTGGTTCCACTGCCTTTGCAACATGCCCAAGGCTTGTTTTCTCTGTTTTAAAGAAAGAGAACATACGGAGAAAGACTTTCCACTTGACACAGTAACTGAGAGGAATGACATTCCTAACTCTAACTCTAACCCTAAAGAATGCTAATCCTATCCTTACCTTAGAACCTATCCCTATCCCTGACCCGAAACCTTACACTATCTCTAACCCTAAACTGTAACTCCGAAAGCCTAACTCCAACCTACATCTAGCTGGAACCCTATCCCTAAACAGAAATTTCATTATTAAGCCATGAATGATGTTCCTAAACCGATCCCGAACCCAGAGCATGTTAGGCAAAGGAGTACATCTAATCTGCCCAGCTGCCTGAAACTGCTTCTCCCTCTGAAAACAGGGACAGGGAGCATTTCTAATGCTCTGATACTCTCCAGATTTCGTTTTTCGGCTTCACTCTGCAGTACCTTCCAACATCACGTTGCTTGAAAGAAAAGCTGCAAGAGAGCTAGAAAGCTGTGGCACCCTCAAATTTTAAAGCAGATGTGAATATTGTTTCGCCTTTCCCTTGAGGTGGGGAGATGTGAAACGAGTCTGTATCTCAAACCGGCTTCCTTTCGTTTCTTAAGAGCCCAAAGGTCTTTTGCATGAAGCAGCAGAGCTGAACCGACTGTGTCTAATAATGAGAGCTATCCCCATCCAATTTGGTGCCTGGAAAGTTTGGAAATGCTGTTCTGTTTCCAGATTTTGCCTCTCAGCTTCATTTAAATGATTGTAAACATTAAGTTTCTTGAAATAAAATTAGAAGAGATTTTTATTGAACTAAGAGACTAGGAAACATCTCTGAAATGGATGGGGAAGTCGGTCTTGCGTTTCGCCTTTACGTGGGTAGATGTCACAATCGATAATTAGTGCCTCTGGGCTCCTGGTTCCACTGCCTTTGCAACATGCCCAAGGCTTGTTTTCTCTCTTTTAAAGAAAGAGAACATACGGAGAAAGACTTTCCAGCTGACACAGTAACTGACAGGAATGACATTCCTAACCCTAAATATAATTCTAACCCTAAAGAATGCAATTCCTATCCTTACCTTAGAACCTATCCCTATCCCTGACCCGAAACCTTACACTATCTCTAACCCTAAACTGTAACTCTACACCAAAAGCCTAACTCTAATCTACACCCTGAATCTGACTCTTAACCCTATCTCTGAACAGAAATTTAAAATTTAAGCCATGAAAGATGTTCCTAAACCGATCCCGATCCCAGAGCATATTAGGCAAAGGAGTACATCTAATCTGCCCAGCTGCCTGAAACTGCTTCTCCCTCTGAAAACAGGGACAGGGAGCATTTCTAATGCTCTGATACTCTCCAGATTTCGTTTTTCGGCTTCACTCTGCAGTACCTTCCAACATCACGTTACTTGAAAGAAAAGCTGCAAGACAGCTAGAATGCTGTGGCACCCTCAAATTTTAAAGCAGATGTGAATATTGTTTCGCCTTTCCCTTGAGGTGGGGAGATGTGAAACGAGTCTCTATCTCAAACCGGCTTCCTTTCGTTTCTCAAGAGCCCAAAGGTCTTTTGCATGAAGCAGCAGAGCTGAACCGATTGCGGTGCATGGAAAAGATTTCACAGTGCAAAACTGTGTCTAATAATGAGAGCTATGCCCATCCAATTTGGTGCCTGGAAAGTTTGGAAATGCTGTTCTGTTTCCAGATTTTGCCTCTCAGCTTCATTTAAATGATTGTAAACTCCAAGTTTCTTGAAATGAAAGTTGGAAGAGAGAGTTATCAGGCTAAAAGTCCTGGAAACTCCAAGAAATGGATGGGGAATTCGGTCTTGGGTTTCGCCCTTCTGTGGGTAGATGTTAAAATCAATAAATAGTGCCTCTGGGCTCCTGGTTCCACTGCCTTTGCAACATGCCCAAGGCTTGTTTTCTCTCTTTAAAAGAAAGAGAACATACGGGAGAAAGACTTTCCACTTGACACAGTAACTGAGAGGAATGACATTCCTAACCCTAAATCTAACTCTAACTCTAACCCTAAAGAATGCTATTCCTATCCTTACCTTAGAACCTATCCCTATCCCTGACCCGAAACCTTACACTATCACTAACCCTAAACTGTAACTCCGAAAGCCTAACTCTAACCTACATCTAGCTGGATCCCTATACCTAAACAGAAATTTCACCATTAAGCCATGAATGATGTTCCTAAACCGATCCCGAACCCAGAGCATGTTAGGCAAAGGAGTACATCTAATCTGCCCAGCTGCCTGAAACTGCTTCTCCCTCTGAAAACAGGGACAGGGAGCATTTCTAATGCTCTGATACTCTCCAGATTTCGTTTTTCGGCTTCACTCTGCAGTACCTTCCAACATCACGTTGCTTGAAAGAAAAGCTGCAAGAGAGCTAGAAAGCTGTGGCACCCTCAAATTTTAAAGCAGATGTGAATATTGTTTCGCCTTTCCCTTGAGGTGGGGAGATGTGAAACGAGTCTGTATCTCAAACCGGCTTCCTTTCGTTTCTTAAGAGCCCAAAGGTCTTTTGCATAAAGCAGCAGAGCTGAACCGACTGGGTCTAGGAATGAGAGCTATCCCCATCCAATTTGGTGCCTGGAAAGTTTGGAAATGCTGTTCTGTTTCCAGATTTTGCCTCTCAGCTTCATTTAAATGATTGTAAACATTAAGTTTCTTGAAATAAAATTAGAAGAGATTTTTATTGAACTAAGAGACTAGGAAACATCTCTGAAATGGATGGGGAAGTCGGTCTTGCGTTTCGCCTTTACGTGGGTAGATGTCACAATCGATAATTAGTGCCTCTGGGCTCCTGGTTCCAATGCCTTTGCAACATGCCCAAGGCTTGTTTTCTCTCTTTTAAAGAAAGAGAACATACGGAGAAAGACTTTCCACCTGACACAGTAACTGAGAGGAATGACATTCCTAACCCTAACTCTAACTCTAACCCTAAAGAATGCTATTCCTATCCTTACCTTAGAACCTATCCCTATCCCTGACCCGAAACCTTACACTATCACTAACCCTAAACTGTAACTCCGAAAGCCTAACTCCAACCTAAATCTAGCTGGAACCCTATCCCTAAACAGAAATTTCACCATTAAGCCATGAATGATGTTCCTAAACCGATCCCGAACCCAGAGCATGTTAGGCAAAGGAGTACATCTAATCTGCCCAGCTGCCTGAAACTGCTTCTCCCTGTGAAAACAGGGACAGGGAGCATTTCTAATGCTCTGATACTCTCCAGATTTCGTTTTTCGGCTTCACTCTGCAGTACCTTCCAACATCACGTTGCTTGAAAGAAAAGCTGCAAGAGAGCTAGAAAGCTGTGGCACCCTCAAATTTTAAAGCAGATGTGAATATTGTTTCGCCTTTCCCTTGAGGTGGGGAGATGTGAAACGAGTCTGTATCTCAAACCGGCTTCCTTTCGTTTCTTAAGAGCCCAAAGGTCTTTTGCATAAAGCAGCAGAGCTGATCCGATTTCGGTGGATGGAAAAGATTTCACAGTACAAAACTGTGTCTAATAATTAGAGCTATCCTCATCCATGTCGATGCCCGGAACGTTTGGAAATGCTGTTCTGTTTCCAGATTTTGCCTCTCAGCTTCATTTGCATGCTTGCAGACTCCAAGTTTCTTGAAATGAAAGTTGGAAGAGAGAGTTATCAGGCTAAAAGTCCAGGAAACCTCCAAGAAATGGATGGGGAAGTCGGTCTTGGGTTTCGCCTTTCCGTGGGTAGATGTTACAATCGATAATTAGTGCCTCTGGGCTCCTAGTTCCACTGCCTTTGCAACATGCCCAAGGCTTGTTTTCTCTCTTTAAAAGAAAGAGAACATACGGGAGAAAGACTTTCCACTTGACACAGTAACTGGGAGGAATGACATTCCTAACCCTAACTCTAACTCTAACCCTAAAGAATGCTATTCCTATCCTTACCTTAGAACCTATCCTTATCCCTGCATGTGTGTTCCATGTGAGGGTTAGGGCCAGCGTTTGTTTGCCTGTTCCGACCGTTGGGACTTCGGGGACCCTATTCTGCGATCCGGGAAAATGGCCGCTTCGGGCTGGTAGATTCAAGGTTTGTGTTGAAACGCAAACCCGTAGATAGACTTATGGTGGTGCTGTGGGTATGGTTCCATGTGACGGTTAGGGCCAGCCAAAGTTTTCAGTGGCCACTCTTTGAATTTGTTTGCCATTTCAGAACGTTCGGACTTTTGGGATTCCTTTCTGTGATCCAGGAAAACGGCCGCTTCGGGCTGGTAGATTCAAGGTTTTTGGTAAAACGCAAACCCGTAGGCCGACAGTTGGTGGTGCTGTGGGAAGGGTTCCATGTGAGGGTTAGGGCCAGCCAAAGTTTTCAGTGGCCACTCTTTGCGTTTGTTTGCCAGTCCAGACCGATCGGACTTCTGGCACCCCATTCTGCGATCCCGGAAAACAGCCGCTTCGGGCTGGTAGATTCAAGTTTTGTGGTAAAACGCTAACCCGTAGGCCGACTGTTGGTGGTGCTGTTGGAAGGGTTACCTGTGAGGGTTAGGGCCAGCCAAAGTTTTCAGTGGCCTCTCTTTGCGTTTGTTTGCCATTCCCGACTGTTCGGACTTTTGGGACCCTAATAAGCCATCTGGGAATTGCTGCTTCGGGCTGGTAGATTCAAGGTTTGTGGTAGAACGGTAACACATAGGCTGACTTTTGGTGGTGCTGTCGGTAGTGTTCCATGTGAGGGTCAGGGCCAGCCAAAGTTTTCAGTGGCCACTCTTTGCATTTGTTTGCCAGTCCTGACCGTTCGGACTTTTGAGACCCCATTCAGCCATCCCAGAAATGGCCGCTTCGGGCTTTTAGATTCAAGGTTTGTGGTGAAACGCAAACTCGTAGGCCGACTGTTGGTGGTGCTGTGGGTAGGGTTCCATGTGAGGGTTAGGGCCAGCCAAAGATTTCAGTGGCCACTCTTTGCATTTGTTTGCCTGTTACCGTTGAACGGACGTTGGGAACCCCATTCACACATCCAGGAAAACGGCAGCTTCGGGCTGGTAGATTGAAGGTTTGTAATAAAACGCAAACGCGTAAGTTGACTGTTAGTGGTGCTGTGGGTAAGGCTCCATGTGAGGGTTAGGACCAGCGAAAGTTTTCAGTGGCCAGTCTTTGCGTTTGTTTGCCAGTCCCAACCGTTTGAATTTTTTTGGCCTCCATTCATCGATCCAGGATAACGGCAGCTTCGGGCTGGTAGATTCAAGGTTTGTGGTGAAACGCAAACCAGAAGGCTGACTGTTGGTGGTGCTGTGGGTAGGGTTCCATGTGAGGATAAGGGCCAGCCAAAGTTTTCAGTAGCCACTCTTTGCATTTGTTTGCTAGTCCCGTCCTCACGGACTTCTAGGACCCCATTCATCGATCCGGGAAAGCGGCCGCTTCTGGCTGGTACATTCAAGGTTTGTGGTAAACTGCAAAGCCGTAGGTCGACTATGTGTGGTGCTGTGGGAAGGGTTCCATGTGAGGGTTAGGGCCAGCCAAAGTTTTCAGTGGCCACTCTTTGCGTTTGTTTGCCTGTTCCGACCGTTCATACATTTGGGACCCCATTCAGCAACCTGGGAAAACGGCCATTTCCTGCTGGTATATTGAAGGTTTGTGGTAAAACACAAACTGGTAGGACTACTGTTAGTGGTGCAGTGGATAAGGTTCCATGTGAGGGTTAGGGCCTGCAAAAGTTTTCAGTGGCCACTCTTTGCGTTTGTTTGCTAGTCCCAACTATTTGGACTTCTGGGACCCAATTCTGCGATTCGGGAAAACGGACGCTTCGGGCTGGTAAATTGAAGGTTTGTGGTAAAACGCAAACTCGTAGGCCGACTATTGGTGGTGCTGTGCGAAGTCTTCCATGTGAGGGTTAGGGCAAGAAAAAATTTTCATTGGCCTCTCTTTGCGTTTGTTTGCCATTCCCGACTGTTCGGACTTTTGGGACCCTAATAAGCCATCTGGGAATTGCTGCTTCGGGCTGGTAGATTCAAGGTTTGTGGTAGAACGGTAACACATAGGCTGACTGTTGGTGGTGCTGTGGATAGGGTTCCATGTGAGGGTTAGGGCCAGCCAAAGTTTTCAGTGTCCACTCTTTGTGTTTTTTTGCTAGTCCCGACCGTTCAGACTTCTAGGACCCCATTCATCGATCCCAGAAAACGGCCCCTTTGGGCTGGTAGATTCAAGTTTTGTGGTAAAACGCAAACTCGTAGGCCGACTGTTGGTGGTGCTGTGGGAAGGGTTCCATGTGAGGGTTAGGGCAAACCAAAATTTTCATAGGGCTCTCTTTGCGTTTGTTTGCCAGTCCAGACCGTTCGGACTTCTGGGACCCCATTTTCCGATCCCGGAAAACAGCCCCTTCGGTCTGGTATATTCAAGTTTTGTGGTAAAACGCTAACCTGTAGGCCGACACTTGGTGGTGCAGTGGATAGGGTTTCATGTGAGGGTAAGGGCCAGCCAAAGTTTCCAGTGGCCACTCTTTGCGTTTGTTTACCTGTTCCGACCGTTCGGACGTTTGGGATCCCATTCAGCAATCCAGGAAAACGGCCGCTTCCTCCTGGTAGATTCAAGGTTTGCGGTAAAACGCAAACTCGTAGGTCAACTGTTGGTGGTGCTGTGGGTAGGGTTCCATGTGAGGGTTTGGGCCATCCAAAGTTTTCCATGGCTACTCCTTGCGTTTGTTTTCCAGTCCTGACTGTTCGGACTTTTGGGACCCCATTCATCGATCCGGGAAACGGCCGCTTCGGGCTGGTAGATTGAAGGTTTGTGGTAAAACGGAAACTGGTAGGACTACTGTTGGTGGTGCAGTGCATAGGGTTTCATGTGAGGGTAAGGGCCAGCCAAAGTTTTCATTGGCCTCTCTTTGCGTTTGTTTGCCAGTCCCGACCGTTCGGACTTTTGGGACCCCAATAAGCCATCCGGGAATTGCTGCATCGGGTTGGTAGATTCAAGGTTTGTGGTAGAACGGTAACATGTAGGCTGACTGTTGGTGGTGCTGTGGGTAGGGTTCCATGTGAGGGTTAGGGCCAGCCAAAGTTTTCAGTGGCCACTCTTTGCGTTTGTTTGCCAGTCCCGACCGTTCAGACTTTTGAGACCCCATTCAGCAATCTGGAAAAACGGCCCCTTCCGGCTGGTAGATTGAAGGTTTGTGGTAAAACGCAAACGCGTAGGTTGACTGTTAGTGGTGCTGTGGGAAGGGTTCCATGTGAGGGTTTGGGCCAGCGAAAGTTTTCAGTGGCCAGTCTTTGCGTTTGTTTGCCAGTCCCGACCGTTTGAATTTTTTTGGCCTCCATTCAGCCATACAGGATAACGGCAGCTTCGGGCTGGTAGATTCAAGGTTTGTGGTGAAACGCAAACCAGAAGGCCGACTGTTGGTGGTGCTGTGGGTCGTTTTCCATGTAAGGGTTAGGGCCAGTCAATGTTTTCAGTGGCCACTCTTTGCGTTTGTTTGCCAGTCCCGACCACTCGGACTTCTAGGACCCCATTCATCGATCCGGGAAAACGGCCCCTTCGGGCTGGTGGTTTCAAGGGTTATGGTAAAACGGAAACCGGTAGGCCGACTGTTGGTGGTACTGTGGGTAGGGTTACATGTGAGGGTTAGGGCCAGCCAAAGTTTTCAGTGGCCACTCTTTCCGTTTGTTTGCCAAGCCTGACCGTTTGGATTTTTGGGTTTCCATTCAGCGATCCTGGAAAACGACCGCTTTGGTCTGGTAGATTCAAGGTTTTTGGTAAAACGGAAACCTGTAGGCCGACACTTGGTGGTGCTATGGGAAGGGTTCCATGTAAGGGTTAGAGCCAGCGAAAGTTTGGAGTGGCCACTCTTTGCGTTTGTTTTCCAGTCCCGACCGTTCGGACTTTTGGGACCCCATTCAGCAATCCGCGAAAACAGCCGCTTCCTGCTGGTAGATTCAAGGTTTGTGGTAAAACACAAACTGGTAGGACTACTTGGTTTGGTGCAGTGGATAAGGTTCCATGTGAGGGTTAGGGCCAGCCAAAGTTTTCAGTGGCCACTCTTTGCGTTTGTTTGCTAATCCCGACCTCTCGGACTTCTGGGACCCCATTCATAGATCCGGGAAAACGGCCCCTTCGAGGTGGTAGATTCAAGTTTTGTGGTAAAACGCTAACCTGTAGGCCGACTGTAGGTGGTGCTGTGGGAAGGGTTCCATGTGAGGGTTAGGGCAAACCAAAATTTTCATTGGCCTCTCTTTGCGTTTGTTTGCCAGTCCCGACCGTTCGGACTTCTGGGACCCCATTCTCCGATCCCGGAAAACAGCCGCTTCGGGCTGGTAGATTCAAGTTTTGTGGTAAAACGCTAACCTGTAGGCCGACACTTGGTGGTGCTGTGGGAAGTGTTCCATGTGAGGGTTAGGGCCAGCCATAGTTTTCATTGGCCTCTCTTTGCGTTTGTTTGCCATTCCGGAATGTTCGGACTTTTGGGACCCCGATAAGCCATCCGGGAATTGCCGCTTCGGGCTGGTAGATTCAAGGTTTGTAGTAGAACGGTAACACATAGGCTGACTGTTGGTTTGCAGTGGTTAGGGTTCCATGTGAGGGTTAGGGCCAGCCAAAGTTTTCAGTGGCCACTCTTTCCGTTTGTTTGCCAGTCCCGACCATTCGGACTTCTAGGACCCCATTCAGCAATCAGGATAAACCGCCGCTTCAGGCTGGTAGATTGAAGGTTTGTGGTGA
This sequence comes from Calypte anna, assembly GCF_003957555.1. Taxonomy (NCBI): domain Eukaryota; kingdom Metazoa; phylum Chordata; class Aves; order Apodiformes; family Trochilidae; genus Calypte; species Calypte anna. Next base: position 5,859,567 of record NC_044251.1, read on the forward strand.
AACGCAAACCCATAGGCCGACTGTTGGTGGTGCTGTGGGTAGGGTTCCATGTGAGGGTTAGGGCCATCGAAAGTTTTCCATAGCCACTCTTTCCGTTTGTTTTCCAAGCCCGACCGTTCGGACTTTTGGGTCTCCGTTCAGCGATCCTGGAAAACGACCGCTTTGGTCTGGTAGATTCAAGGTTTGTGGTAAAACGGAAACCCGTGGGCCGACACTTGGTGGTGCTGTGGGAAGGGTTCCATGTAAGGGTTAGAGACAGCCAAAGTTTGGAGTGGCCACTCTTTGCGTTCGTTTTCCAGTCCAGACCTATCGGACTTCTGGGACCCCATTCTCCGATCCCGGAAAACAGCCGCTTCGGGATGGTAGATTCCAGGTTTGTGGTAGAACGGTAACACGTAGGCTGACTGTTGGTGGTGCTGTGGGTAGGGTTCCATGTGAGGGTTAGGGCCAGCCAAAGTTTTCAGTGGCCACTCTTTGCGTTTGTTTGCCTGTTCCCACCGTTCGGACGTTGGGGACCCCATTCAGCCATCCAGGAAAACGGCCGCTTCGGGCTGGTGGATCCAAGGTTTGTGGTAAAACGCAAACGCGTAGGTTGACTGTTAGTGGTGCTGTGGGTAGGGTTCCATGTGAGGGTTAGGGCCAGCGAAAGTTTTCAGAGGCCACTCTTTGCGTTTGTTTGCCAGTCTCAACCGTTTGAATTTTTTTGGCCTCCATTCAGCCATCCAGGATAACGGCAGCTTCGGGCTGGTAGATTCAAGCTTTGTGGTGAATGGCAAACCAGACGTCTGACTGTTGGTGGTGCTGTGGGTAGGGTTCCATGTGAGGGTAAGGGCCAGCCAAAGTTTTCAGTGGCCACTCTTTGCATTTGTTTCCCAGTCCCGACCACTCGGACTTCTAGGACCCCATTCATCGATCCGGGAAAACGGCCGCTTCTGGCTGGTACATTCAAGGTCAGTGGTAAACTGCAAACCGGTAGGCCGACTATGTGTGGTGCTGTGGGAAGGGTTCCATGTGAGGGTTAGGGCCAGCCAAAGTTTTCACTGGCCACTCTTTGCATTTGTTTGCCAGTCCCGACCGTTCGGACTTTTGGGACCACATTCATCGATCCGGGAAAACGGCGGCTTCGGGCTGGTGGATTCAAGGGTAATGGTAAAACGCAAACCGGTAGGCCGACTGTAGTAGTACTGTGGGTAGGGTTCCATGTGAGGGTTAGGGCCAGCCAAAATTTTCAGTGGCCACTCTTTGTGTTTGTTTGGCAGTCCCTACTGTTCGGACTTTTAGGACTCTATTCAGCGATCCGGGAATATAGCAGTTTCGTGCTGGTAGATTCGAGGTTTGTGGTAAAACGCAAACCCGTAGGCCAACTGTTGGTGGTGCTGTCCATAGGGTTCCATGTGAGGGTTAGGGCCAGCCAAAGTTTTCAGTGGCCACTCACTGAATTTTTTTGGCAGGCCTGACCGTTCGGACTTTTGGGTCTCCATTCATCGATCCCTGAAAACGGCTGCTTCGGGCTGGTAGATTCAAGGTTTGTGGTGAAACGCAAACCCGTAGGCCAACTGTTGGTGGTGCTGTAGGTAGGGTTCCATGTGAGGGTTAGGTCCAGCCAAAGTTTTCAGTGACCACTCTTTGCATTTGTTTGTCAGTTCTTACCATTCGGAGTTTTGGGACCCCATTCAGTCATCTGGGAAAACGGCCGCTTCGGGATGGTACATTTAAGGTTTGTGGTAAACTGCAAACCTGTAGGCCGACTGTTGGTGGTGCTGTGGGTAAGGTTCCATATGAGGGTTAGGGCCAGCCTAAGTTTTCATTGGCCACTCTTTGAATATTTTTCCCAGGCCCGACTGTTCGAATTTCTGGGACCCCATTCTGCGATCCGGGAAAACAGCAGTTTCAGGCTCGTAGATTCAAGGTTTGTGGTGAAACGCAAACCAGTAGGACGACTGTTGATGGTGCTGTGGGTAGGGCTCCATGTGAGGGTTAGAGCCAGCCAAAGTTTTCAGTGGCCTCTCCTTGAGTTTGTTTACCAGGCCTGACCGTTCGGACTTTTGAAACCCCATTCATCGATCTGGAAAAACGGCCGTTCGGGATGAAACATTCAATGTTTATGGAAAACTGTTAGCCCGTAGGCCAACTGTTGGTGGTTCTGTGGGAAGGGTTCCATGTGAGTGTTAGGCCCAGCCAAAGTTTTCAGTGGTGGACAAACCACTCTTTGCGTTTGTCTGCCAGTCCCGACCGTTCGGACATTTAGGACCCAATTCAGCCATCTGGGAAATGGCCGTTTCGGGCATGTAGATTCAAGGTTTCTGGTAAAACTCAAGCCCGTAGGCCGACTTTTGGTGGTGCTGTCGGTAGTGTTCCATGTAAGGGGTTATGGCCAGCCAATGTATTCAGTGGCCACTCTTTGCGTCTGTTTGCCTGTTTCGACCGTTCGGACTTTGGGGACCCCATTCATCTATCCAGGAAAACGGCCTCTTCCCGTTGGTAGATTCAAGGTTTGTGGTGAAACGCTAACACGTAGGCCGACTGTTGGTGGTGCTGTGGGTAGTGTTCCATGTGAGGGTTAGGGCCAGCGAAAGTTTTCAGTGGCCACTCTTTGCATCTGTTTGCCAGTCCCCACCGTTCGGACTTTTTTGACCCTGTTCAGCCATCCGGAAAATGGTAGCTTCGGGATGTTACATTCAAGGTTTGTGGTAAACTGCAAGCCCGTAGGCCAACTGTTGCTGGTGCTGTGGGTGGGGTTCCATGTGAGGGTTAGGGCCAGCCAAAGTTTTCAGTGCCCACTCTTTGAGTTTGCTTCCCAATGCAGAACGTTCGGACTTTTGGGACCCCATTCAGCCATCCAGGAAAACGGCCGCTTTAGACTGGTAGATTCAAGGTTTGTGGTGAAACGCAAACCCGTAGGCTGACTGTTGATGGTGCTGTGCATAGGGTTCCATGTGAGGGCTAGGGCCAGACAAACTTTTCAGTGGACACTCTTTGCATTTGTTTGGCAGTCCCCACTGTTCGGACTTTTGGGACTCTATTCAGCCATCCGGGAAAATAGTAGTTTCGTGCTGGTAGATTCGAGGTTTGTGGTAAAATGCAAACCCGTAGGCCGACTTTTGGTGGTGCTGTAGATAGGGTTCCATGTGAGGGTTAGGGCCAGCCAAAATTTTTAGTGGCCACTCGCTGAATTTTTTTGGCTTGCCTGACCGTTAGGAGTTTCGGGTCTCCATTTAACGATCTGCAAAAACGGCCGCTTCGGGCTGGTAGATTCAAGGTTTGTGGTGAAACGCAAACCCGTAGGCCGACTGTTCTTGGTGCTCTGGGTAGGGTTCCATGAGAGGGTTAGGGTCAGCCAAAGTTTTCAGTGGCCACTAATTGCAACTGTTTGCCAGTCCCGACCGTTTGGACTGTGGTGACCCTATTAAGCCATCCGGGAAATGGTCGCTTCGGGATGTTACATTCAAGGTTTGTGTAAACTGCAAGCCCGTAGGCCAACTGTTGCTGGTGCTGTGGGTAGTGTTCCATGTGTGAGGGTTAGGGCCAGCGAAAGGTTTCAGTGGCCACTCTTTGCGTTTGTTTGCCAGTCCCGACAGTTCGGACTTTTGGGACCCCATTCAGCGATCCGGGAAAACGGCCGCTTCGGGCTGGTAGATTCAAGGGTTGTGGTATAACGCAAACCGGTAGGCCCACTGTTTAGGTGCAGTGGGTGGGGTTCCATGTAGAGGGTTAGGGTCAGCCAAAGTTTTCAGTGGCCACTCTTTGAATTTGTTTGCCAATAAGGAACGTTTGGACTTTTGGGACTCCATTAATCGATCCAGGAAAACGGCTGCTTCAAGCTGGTAGATTTAAGGTTTGTGGTGAAACGCAAACCCGTAGGCCGATTGTTGGTGGTGTTGAGGGTAGTGTTCCATGAGAGGGTTTGGGACAGCCAAAGTTTTCAGTGACCACTCCTTGCGTTTGTTTGGCAGTCCTGACTGTTCGGACTTTTGGGACCCCATTCATCGATCCGGAAAAACAGGTGCTTCGGGCTGGTAGATTCAAGGGTTGTGGTGAAACGCAAACCAGAGGGCCGACTGTTGCTGGTGTTTTGAGTAGTGTCCCATGTGAGGGTAAGGGCTTGCCAAAGTTTTCAGTGGCCAATCTTTGCGTTTGTTTGCCAGTTAAGACCTCTCGGACTTTTGGGACCCCATTCTGCGACCCGGGAAAACAGCCGCTTCGGGCCGGTAGATTCAAGGTTTGTGGTGAAACGCAAACCGGTAGAACGACTGTTGATGGTTCTGTGGGTAGGGTTCCATGTGAGGGTTAATGCCAGCCAAAGTTTTCAGTGGCCACTCTTTGCGTTTGTTTGCCAATCCAGAACGTTCGGACTTTTGGGATTCTATTCAGATATCCGGGAAATGGCCGCTTCGGGCTTATAGATTCAAGGTTTGTGGTCAAATGCAAGCCCTTAGGCCGAGTGTTCGCGGCGCTGTGGGTAGGGTTCCATGTTAGGGTTAGGGCAAGCCAAAGTTTTCAGCGGCCCCTTTTTGCGTTTGTTTGCCAGTCCCGACCATTCGGAGTTTAGGGACCCCAGTCTGCGATCTGGGAAAACGGCCGCTTGGGGCTGGTAGATTCAAGCTTTGTGGTAAAACGGAAACCGGTAGGCCGACTGTTGGTTGTGCTGTGGGAAGGGTTCCATGTGAGGGTTGGGGCCAGCCAAAGTTTTCAGTGGCCACTCTTTGCGTTTGTTTTCCAGTCCAGACTGTTCGGACTTCTGGGAACCCATTCATCGATCTGGGAAAACAGCCGCTTCGGGCTGGTAGATTCAAGTTTTTTGGTAAAACGCTAACCTGTAGGCCGACTGTTGGTTGTGCTGTGGGAAGGGTTCCATGTGAGGGTTAGGGCCAGCCAAAGTTTTCATTGGCCTCTCTTTGCGTTTGTTTTCCATTTCCGACAGTTCGGACTTTTGGGACACCAATAAGCCACCTGAGAATTGCGGCTTCGGGCTGGTAGATTCAAGGTTTGTGGTAGAACTCTAACACGTAGGCTGACTGTTGGTGGTGCTGTGGGTAGGGTTCCATGTGAGGGTTAGGGCCAGCCAAATTTTTCAGTGGCCACTCTTTGAATTTGTTTGCCAATCCAGAACGTTCGGACTTTTGGGACCCCATTCAGCCATCCAGGAAAAAGGCCGCTTCGGGCTGGTAGATTCAAGGTTTGTGGTGAAATGCAAACAAGAAGACCGACTATTGGTGGTGTGTTGGGTAGTGTTCCATGTGAGGGTAAGGGTCAGCCAAAGTTTTTAGTGGCCAATCTTTGCGTTTGTTTGCCAGTCCCGACCTCTCGGACTTCTAGCACCCCATTCAGCCATCCAGGAAATGGCCGCTTCGGGATGGTACATTCAAGGTTTGTGGTAAACTCTAAACCCGTAGGCCGACTGTGTGTCGTGCTATGGGTAGGATTCCATGTGATGGTTAATGCCAGCCAAAGTTTTCAGTGTCCACTCTTTGCGTTTGTTTGCCAGTTCCGACAGTTCGGACTTCTGGAACCCCATTCTCCGATGCGGAAAAATGGCCGCTTCGGGCTGATTGATTCAAGGGTTGTGGTAAAACGCAAAGCGGTAGGCTGACTGTTGGTGGTGCAGTGGGTAGGGTTCCATGTGAGGGTTAGGGTCAGTCAAAGTTTTCGGTGGCCACTCTTTGCATTTGTTTGCCAGTCCCGACCGTTCGGACTTTTGGGACCCCATTCATCGATCCGGGAAAAGGGCCGCTTCTGGGTAGTACATTCAAGGGTTGTGGTAAACTGCAAACGCGGTAGGCCGACTATGTGTGGTGCTGTGGGTAGGGTTCCATGTGAGGTTTAGGGCCAGCCAAAGTTTTCAATGGCCACTCTTTGCGTTTGTTTTCCTGTTCCAAACCTTCGGACGTTTGTGACCCATTTAACCATCCGGAAAAACGGCCGCTTCGGGATGGTAGATTCAAGGTTTGTGGTTAAACGCAAACTCGTAGGCCTACTGTTGGTGGTGCTGTTGGTAGTGTTCCATGTGAGGGTTAGGGCCAGCCAAAGTTTTCAGTGGGCACTCTTTGCGTTAGTTTTCCAATCCAGAACGTTCGGACTTTTGGGACCCCATTCAGCCATCCGAAAATGGCCGCTTCGGGCTGGTGTATTCAAGGTTTGTGGTGAAACGCAAACCCGTAGGCCGACTGTTGGTGGTGCTGTGGGTAGGGTTCCATGTGAGGTTTAGGGCCAGCCAAAGTTTTCAGTGATTACTCCTTTCTTTTGTTTACCAGTCTTGACTGTTCGGACTATTGGGACCCCATTCATCGATCCGGGAAATGTCCGCTTCGGGCTGGTAGATTGAAGGTTTGTGGTAAAACGCAAACTGATAGGACTACTGTTGGTGGTGCAGTGGGTAGGGTTCCATGTGAGGGTTAGGGCCACCCAAAGATTTCAGTAGCCACTCTTTGCGTTTGTTTGCCAGTCCCGACTGTTCAGACTTCTGGGACCCCATTCTGCGAACCAGGAAAACGGCCGCTTCGGGCTGGTAGATTCAAGGTTTGTCGTAAAACCCAAACAGGTAGGCCGAATGTTGGTGGTGCAGTAGGTAGGGTTCCATGTGAGGGTTAGGGTCAGTCAAAGTTTTCAGTGGCCACTCCTTGCATTTGTTTGCCAGTCCCGACCGTTCGGACTTTTGGGACCCCATTCATCGATCCGGGAAAAGGGCTGCTTCTGGGTAGTACATTCAAGGGTTGTGGTAAACTGCAAACGCGGTAGGCCGACTATGTGTGGTGCTGTGGGTAGGGTTCCATGTGAGGTTTAGGGCCAGCCAAAGTTTTCAATGGCCACTCTTTGCGTTTGTTTTCCTGTTCCAAACCTTCGGACGTTTGTGACCCATTTAACCATCCGGAAAAACGGCCGCTTCGGGATGGTAGATTCAAGGTTTGTGGTTAAACGCAAACTCGTAGGCCTACTGTTGGTGGTGCTGTTGGTAGTGTTCCATGTGAGGGTTAGGGCCAGCCAAAGTTTTCAGTGGGCACTCTTTGCGTTAGTTTTCCAATCCAGAACGTTCGGACTTTTGGGACCCCATTCAGCCATCCGAAAATGGCCGCTTCGGGCTGGTGTATTCAAGGTTTGTGGTAAAACGCAAACTCGTAGGCCGACTGTTTGTGGTGCTGTGGGTAGGGTTCCATGTGAGGGTTAGGGCCAACCAAAGTTTTCAGTTCCCACTCTTTGAATTTGTTTGCCAAATGAAGCCCCTAAAACAGTTACTTTCAAGAGATAATGGGTTAAAGCATAGGATATAGAGCATCTGGAGAAAACTCAGCTTTTAGGAAAACCACATAGAGCAATAAATTAGTTAGGGAATGGAACACAGTGGCAGGGAAGAGAGATAGGAACAGGCAGTGATAGAGCTCAGCGCATTTCAGAACCAACGAGGTCGGCTTGACCCAAAGGCCTCTGCCAAGCTATGGGGGCCAAGCCAAGTACATCGGAGATTGCCCAAATTAGGAAGAAGTTCAAAAGTTTAAAGGAGGAAGACTCACGGGACGCCCCCTGCCAATGATGAAGGCAACCGGAACGACCACCAAGATGCTCCTCAAAAAGAAGGCTCCACCCTACACCCCGCCTATACCACGCCTCTATATACATATGCATGATTATGTATGTACTATGATGTAATTCTGTAATCAAAATGTATAAAAGGCTTGCATTTGTCACGGGAATGCAGAAATCCCCTTGCGATTTCTCCGGTGCGCGTCGTTAATAAAATACCTCCTGCCTATTTGACTCAAACCAAGTCTTTGAGGCAGTTTATTCTCGCCTTTTTGGGGCAAAATTCGGCATCATTTCTGGCGACCCAGATGGGACCAGACAGGAGATCCAGACCCTAAGGGGGTCCTCCCGAGCCGGGTCCGGGGGACGGGACCCTCTGGGCGCTCCTGACGAATTTCTGTCGGAAGGAGGGACCCCCCCCCGGAACAGCGCTCTTTGGTGGACGAAGGCTTCTCTGCATCTCCTGCTTCAAATTAAGAGGTATTTATTATTGTCTATGGGTTTTGGATAAAGCGCTTTGTTTAGGAACCGGGGTCAGACGTGACCGCCTGAAAAGAAGCCGTGGGGACGCCCAGGCAAAGGCAGGTTGAGAGTCCTGCAGGCAGCTTAGAGTCCTGCTAAGAAGTGGTATCTGTTTTTGCCAGTCTTGATGTTGCTACTTTGCTTAAGGGTACTTGTTTTTCTCTTATAACTGTGTTAGGCAGGTTAGAGTCCTGCTAAGAAGTGGTATCTGTTTTTGCCAGTCTTGATGTTGCTACCTTGCTTAAGGGTACTTGTTTTTCTCTTATAACTGTGTTTGGCAGGTTAGAGTCCTGCTAAGAAGTGGTATCTGTTTTTGCCACAGTCTTGATGTTGCTACCTTGCTTAAGGGTACTTGTTTTTCTCTTATAACTGTGTTTGGCAGGTTAGAGTCCTGCTAAGGAGTGGTATCTGTTTTTGCCATGTCTTGATGTCGCTACCTTGCTTAAGGGTACTTGTTTTTCTCTTATAACTGTGTTTAAAACTATGATCTAAGGGTTAAAAAGAGTGGTTGGTCTTTTGTTTCTTTTCTGAACCAAAACCCGGGAATAGTTCCAGGCTGACCGGCAGCACGTTCAACAAAGCCCGGGACTCTGTCCAATTTTCTCCACTCCCTTGGAGGAATTTTGAAAGGATACATACGTTTTATGCCTTTGTCTAACTCTGTCGTATGCTTTTATTTGACTTTGTCGTATTGATTGTAGGAATTTTGCAAAGAGGCGAATTTAGTGTTTTTGTGTTGTCTATAATTTGTTGTGATATTATCTGCAAAACCGTACCTTGGTTTACAGCTGTTTTGCGGGTGTGTGACAGCCCGAAGCCGACCAGTATCGGTACCTTACGGTCTGCCAGCGGCATCTCGCGGTAAAGCAACGTGTAAGGTTTTGGTGTAAAAGTTTACCCGTGCAGAGTTCCGACTGAAAGTGTGTGTGCGTGAAAGTGAGTGACTGAGACGCAATTTAATTGCGAAGCGAGTGCGGAGTCCCGATCTGCGTTTCCATGCCACCCGCGAGGGGGCCGGCCAGAGACGGACGAAGTGACTGGTGTGAATGTGGATTGTGGAAACAAAAAGTGCGCTTGAATGATAGAATAAGTTGAGTAAGGTGTTGAAATTGTAAATTGCTGAAATCTGAATAGAATTTGGTAATCCAGAAAGGGTTCTAATAGTTGTAACCTCGTGATTAGGCATAATGGGGACTGAACAGAGTAAGGAAATTGATGCTAAAACCCCCTTGGGATGCATTTTAAAACATTGGAAAGAACTTGGTGGAATCCCGGGGGGAAATATAAGAAAAAGACACTTGTGAAATATTGTCAAGATTGGTGGCCGCTGTATAGACTAAATGAGGGGGAAAGGTGGCCACCGGAGGGAAGTTTAAATTATAATACCATCCAACAACTTATGTTGTTTCTCCATAGAAGAAGAAAGTGGGATGAAGTAATATATGAAGACATGTTTTTCACTTTAAGGGGTAAGCCAGAATGGCAAAAGGATTGTGGAACAAATGTATCACCCCAAGATCCCTTGGTTTTAGCCCTGGAATGGGATCAGAAGAACAGCGAAGTTAAGGAACGCTGTGGTGATGCTTGTAGTACAGGGAAACGATGCCTTAAGTCGAAAGAAAAAAGCAGTGATGCAGAAAGTACCATTAGCCTCCAAGAATATCAGCCTCTTGTGCTAGGATGTAGAGTACCGTTGCCAAAGTCACAACAAGAAAGCAGCAGTAGCTTTGCAGAATTGGAAAGCGAGAAAAGAAAAGAGTTGGAAAGTGAGGAGAGAGAGGAATTGGAATGTGTTCCGCAAAAATTGGCAGGGGAAGACAAAGACGAGGAGAAAGCCCTGAAGGAGACAGGGAAAAAAAAGAAAAAAAAAAAAAAAAAAAAAAAGAAAAAAAAAAAAAAAAGGGTGAAGAAAAGGAAAAAGGTGAAGAAGAAAGACATGTTGTGGGAGCGACAGGCCAAGTAGAAAAGGCTTTCCTCCTGAAACCTCTTAAATACAAAATTGGGAAACAGATGGGGATTCATCAATTCTTATACTTACCTAATTCTCCAAAACCTCTGCTAGGGAGAGACCTATTAGAAAATTTAGGAGCTGTAATAAAATTTGATAAAAACAAACTTGAACTCCAGGTAAATGAAGAACAATTCATAACTGCCCTAAGTCTGACTATCAGTTGTGCTAAACCGGAATCTGATAATCATAACATCACCCGAATCACAAACGGAACATATCCGTCCGTGTGGGCAACTGATGTACCTGGAAAATCAAAACAGGCTGCTCCCATCGTTATCGAATTAATACCAGGGGCCAAACCAGTAAATAGAAAGCAATACCCCCTGAGGCTAGAAGATAGGAAGGGAATAGAGCCATTGATAGAAAGGTTTTTAGAATTAGGGCTATTGATAGAATGTGAATCAGATTTCAATACACCAATATTACCAGTCAAGAAGCCAAATGGGACTTACAGACTGGTACAGGATTTAAGGGCTGTGAATGATATTACAAAGACTCTACATCCAGTGGTAGCCAATCCTTATACACTTTTGACCAAACTCAAAGATAATCTGATCTGGTTTATAGTGTTAGATTTGAAAGATGCATTTTTTTGCCTTACCTTAGCCCCAGAAAGCCAAAAGATTTTTGCCTTTGAATGGGAATCTGTTGGTAAAGGGAGGAAAACACAACTAACCTGGACGGTGTTACCTCAAGGTTATAAAAATAGCCCTACAATATTTGGAAATCAATTGGCCAAAGAATTGGAACAGTGGGAGCGGCCACAGGGAGAAGGCACCCTCCTGCAATATGTGGATGACTTACTGATAGCAACTGAAACAGAAGAACAATGTGTTGAGTGGACAATCTCGTTGTTAAATTTCTTGGGTTTAAATGGTTATCAAGTCTCCCAACAGAAAGCACAGCTGGTACAAGAAAAGGTGGTCTACCTTGGATACGAGATCTCTGGAGGACAGCGATCCCTAGGAACAGCGAGGAAAGAAGCCATCTGCCAGATGTCCAGGCCTGAAACGGTGAGAGACCTGCGAGCCTTCCTGGGAGTGACAGGTTGGTGTCGCCTGTGGATATACCAGTACGGCATACTTGCTAAACCCCTCTATGGTTTGCTGAAAGAGTCTAAAAATATTCTAGTCTGGACTCCTGAGGCAGAAACAGCCTTTAAAAGACTGAAACAAGAACTAATGAAAGCTCCGGCATTAGGCCTGCCCGATGTAACAAAACCATTTTGGCTGTTCTCACGTGAACGCCAGGGAATGGCCCTGGGAGTCCTGGCTCAACAATTGGGACCATACAAAAGGGCTGTGGCTTACTTCTCTAAGCAACTAGACGAAGTAAGTAAAGGATGGCCCACATGCTTGAAGGCAGTGGCTGCAGTAATCATAAACATAGAAGAGGCCAGAAAATTCACTATGGGCCAGAAAATGACTGTATTGGTGTCCCACACTGTATCAGTGGTGCTGGAGCAGAAAGGTGGCCATTGGCTGTCACCTTCTCGGTTCCTGAAGTACCAGGCAATTTTAGTTGAATCAGATGACACAACAATTCAAGTCACTAATGTTGTCAACCCAGCATCATTCCTAGAAGGAAGAGTGTCAGCAGAGCCAATTGAGCATGACTGTCTAGAAACCATCGAGGCTGTGTATTCTAGTCGTCCAGATCTCAAGGAGGAGCCACTCGAAGGGGCAGACGACTGGTTCTCGGATGGCAGTAGCTTTGTAAAGCAGGGAGTAAGGATGGCTGGCTACGCAGTAACTACAACAGAGCAGGTAATCGAATCAAATCCCTTGCCTGTGGGAACTTCAGCACAGAAGGCCGAACTAATAGCTCTTACCCGAGCCCTCGAGCTGGCAAAAGGGGAAAGAATTAATATATGGACGGACTCTAAGTATGCTTTCTCTGTCATGCATGCCCATGGAGCGATCTGGAAGGAGAGAGGACTGCTGACTGCCCAGGGAAGACCCATAAAATATGCAGCAGAAATCCTACAGTTGCTGGAGGCTGTTCAGCTCCCAACCCAAGTGGCCATAATGCATTGCAAGGGGCACCTGAAAGGTAACACCGTTCCAGAAATAGGTAATAGAGCAGCAGATGCAGAAGCTAAATTAGCTGCTGCAAGAGCCAATGATTTAGTATTGGTCCTGGTACCAGAAGAATTGGACACTAATTTTCAACCAGAGTACCAGGAATCAGACCATAAGTGGATACAAAGAAACAAAGGTAAAATGTTAGATAGTGGATGGGGTCAGCTAGAAACAGGACAACTAGTGCTGCCAGAGAAATTAGTATGGCAGTTTGTAAAGACAGAACATGACAAGGCCCATTGGGGATTGGATCCCCTTTATCAGCATTTAAAAGTTAGAATAGCAGGGCCAAAGCTGTTTACAGCAGTGAAACAGGTCACATCCCAATGTGAACGCTGTTTGAAAAATAATCCAAACACGGGAACAAAGGTACACCAGGGAGTAATTGGTAGAAGAAAATTCCCAGGGGAAGTGTGGCAGATTGATTTCTCTGAACTTCCAAGGAAAGGGGGATATAAGTACCTCTTGGTTATGACTGATACATTTTCTGGGTGGCCTGAAGCGTTCCCATGCAGAACAAATAAAGAAAGAGAAGTAACTAAAGTCTTGTTTAATGATATTATTCCGAGGTTCGGAGTGCCTAGGAGCATCTCCTCGGACAGAGGCTCGCACTTTTGTGCTAAAATTGTGCGAGCAATAAGTAAGGCACTGCAAATCAAATGGCAATTGCTAGTGGGCAAGTGGAAAAGATGAATCATCTTATAAAACAACAAATTGCAAAAATATGCCAGGAAACTAATTTGCACTGGTACCAAGCCTTACCTATTGCTCTAATCAGACTAAGGGTGAAGCCCCGGTCAAAAGAAAAATTGAGCCCGTTTGAAATTTTATATGGGAGACCTTATGCCATGCAGACTGTAAATAGTGAGGCTGTAGATCAAATAGGTAATCAATATGTGTATGATTATGTTATAGCTGTGGGGAAACACTTTGATAAAAATGCCACGGTGGTGCACGAATAGTTAAGGTACTGCCATGGGTTGGTACACCACGCGTGGCATTACACCCTGAGTCTGGCTTAAATATTCATGTGTTACGTAACGACCAGCTGTATGAGCAAAAAGACTGGAGTCAAAATAAAGGCCAATTAGACTCCTTAACAGGAGAAAAAGGGGATGAAATCCAGATAGAGTGTAAGAGTAATACTGTGAAAAGACAGGACGGTGATCTAATCAAACTAACTGTGAAACCTTTGAGACCTGTGTCATTAACACTTAACCTGGGACCCACGATATGGGTCAGAAGGGAGGGACCAGCCTCTTGCACCTGGGAAGGGGAATCCAGTTCACAACAGTGGGTGCAATCGGTGGCGGCAGGAATAATGAGAGAAGGAATGTCAGGGACGTTGCCCCAGGAAGTAAGGGAAACTATATTGAAGGATAGTCACACTACGCAATTTGAAAGGGACCATCAAGCCTGGTGGCAATTAGTAAACTTCACTTACGTGCCACAACATGAGCACATTGAGGCCTACGTTCTCACCATTGGGGCTGCAGAAGAGAAGGCGATTTTCCCTATCCTTACCCTAGGGACGGTACATCAGAATGTCCTTGTTAGGCCAGTGGATCATAATGTCTGGGTGAGCTATGACAACGCTAAAAACAAGTGGCAGTCTGTTAGTACCGAAGCATGTATTCCTAGGGGGCAATTAGGTTACATTTGCGAAAATGCTATAGTGGAAGCAGAGGATTTATGCTTAGATACTGAAAATAGTGTATGCACTTTCGAAATGCTTTCACACAATAGAGTACGGTCTCAAGTCTACTATATAGGGAATGGATGTGCCTGTGTCAGAACAGCTTGCAGTAACGTAACTGTAGATAGTTGCCAAGAGGAAACTAACAATACTAACTTCTGTGTGTGTAATTTTACCAGGATCATAGGTTGCGATTTTAACTACACCGCTCCCGTAACCACTCAGCAGCTAATTAAGGCAGAGTACGACTTGTACCACGAGCTGCCAAAATTACAGATAGGTATGGATGTTGAGGTTCTCAAGGCGATGCTTGTGCATCCGGAAGTAGAGAGACTGGTGCAAAGGGTAAACCAAACAGCTAAGCGCACGGTCCTGCAGGTGGAACACAACTCAGAAAAAATAAAAAAGGTATTGACTGAAGTAGAACAAGTAGGCCAACATCACTGGTGGGACATTTTTACAGGATTCTCCCCGACAGCAACACAGGTTTTCCACTACCTGGTGCACCCGATACTAATTATAACTATAGCAATGCTTTTACTAACCCTTATGAACTTATGCTTGTGGTGGAAGCTAAAATCCACGATGAAAAGGATTCAAATGATTTGGGCGATGGTACGGGCGTATCAACGCCTCTTAGGATTAGAACTTGACGAAAGAATTCGTAAGTTATAAGAAAAGGAGGGAAATGAAGCCCCTAAAACAGTTACTTTCAAGAGATAATGGGTTAAAGCATAGGATATAGAGCATCTGGAGAAAACTCAGCGTTTAGGAAAACCACATAGAGCAATAAATTAGTTAGGGAATGGAACACAGTGGCAGGGAAGAGAGATAGGAACAGGCAGTGATAGAGCTCAGCGCATTTCAGAACCAACGAGGTCGGCTTGACCCAAAGGCCTCTGCCAAGCTATGGGGGCCAAGCCAAGTACATCGGAGATTGCCCAAATTAGGAAGAAGTTCAAAAGTTTAAAGGAGGAAGACTCACGGGACGCCCCCTGCCAATGATGAAGGCAACCGGAACGACCACCAAGATGCTCCTCAAAAAGAAGGCTCCACCCTACACCCCGCCTATACCACGCCTCTATATACATATGCATGATTATGTATGTACTATGATGTAATTCTGTAATCAAAATGTATAAAAGGCTTGCATTTGTCACGGGAATGCAGAAATCCCCTTGCAATTTCTCCGGTGCGCGTCGTTAATAAAATACCTCCTGCCTATTTGACTCAAACCAAGTCATTGAGGCAGTTTATTCTGGCCTTTTTGGGGCAAAATTCGGAATCACAATCCAGAACGTTCGAACTTTTGGGATTCCTTTCTGCGATCCGGGAAAACGGCCAAATCGGCCTGGTAGATTCAAGGTTTGTGGTAAAATGCAAACCCGTAGGCCGACTGTTGTTGGTGCCTTGGGTAGGGTTCCATGTTTGGGTTAGCGCCATCGAAACTTTTCAGTGGCCACGCATTGCATCTGTTTGCCAGTCCCGACCATTCGGACATTTGGGACCCCATTCAGCTACCTGGGAGTGTCCGCTTCGGGCTGGTAGATTCAAGGTTTGTCATAAAACGCAAACCCGTAGGCCGACTGTTGGTGGTGCAGTGGGTAGGGTTCCATGTGAGGGTTAGGGCCAGCCAAAGTTTTCAGTGGCCACTCTTTGCGTTTGTTTGCCAATCCAGAACGTTCGGAATTTTTGGGATTCCATTCATCCATCTGGGAAATGGCTGCTTCTGGCTAGTAGATTCAAGGTTTGTGCTCAAACGCTAACAAGTAGGCCAACAGTTGGTGGTGCTGTGGGTAGTGTTCCATGTGAGGGTTAGGGCCAGCAAAAGTTTTCATTGGACACTTTTTGAATTTGTTTGCCAGTCCCGACTGTTTGGACTTTTGGGTCTCCATTCATCGATCCCCGAAAACTGCCGGTTCGGGATGGTTCTTTAAAGGTTTCTGATAAACTGCAAACCCGTAGGCCGTCTGTGTGTCGTCTTGTGGGTAAGGTTCCATGTGAGGGTTAGGGCCAGCCAAAGTTTGCAGTGGCCACTCTTTGAATTTTTTTGCCAGGCCCAACCGTTCGGACTTTTGGGTCCCCATACATCGATCCAGAAAAAAGGCCACTTCGGGTTGGTATACTCAAGGTTTGTGGTGAAACACAAACTCGTAGGCCAACTGTTGCATGTGCTGAGGGTAAAGTTCCATGTGAGGGTTAGGGCCAGCCAAAGTTTTCAGTGGCCACTCTTTGCGTTTGTTTGCCAGTCCCGACCTTTCGCAAATTTGGGACCCCATTCATCGATCCCCGAAAACGGCCGCTTTGGTCTGGTAGATTCAAGTGTTGTGGTAAAACGCAAACTCGTAGGCCAACTGTTGGTTGTCCTGAGGGTAGGGTTTCATGTGAAGGAAAGGGCCAGCCAAAGTTTTCAGTGGCCACTCTTTACGTTTGTTTGCCTGCTCCGACCGTTCGGATTTTTGGGACCCCATTCAGCCATCCGGGAAAAGGGCCTCTTCCCTCTAGTAGATTCAAGGTTTGCGGTAAAACGCAAACTCGTAGGCCGACTGTTGGTGGTGTGTGGTTAGTGTACCATGTGAGGGTTAGGGTCAGACAAAGTTTTCAGTGCCCACTCTTTGCGTTTGTTTGCCAATCCAGAACGTTCGGACATTTGGGACTCTATTCAGCGATCCGGGAAAACAACAGTTTCGGGCTGGTATATTCAAGGTTTGTGGTAAAATGTAAACCGGTAGGCCGACTCTTGGTGGTGCTGTGGGTAGGGTTCCATGTGAGGGTTAGGGCCAGCCAAAGTTTTCAGTAGCCACTCTTTGAATTTTTTTGCCAGGCCCGACCGTTCGGACTTTTGGGTCTCCATACATCGATCTGGAAAAAAGGCCGCTTCGGGCTGGTATACTCAAGGTTTGTGGTGAAACGGAAACTCAAAGGCCAACTATAGCATGTTCTGAGGGTAGGGTTCCATGTGAGGGTTAGGGACAGCCAAAGTTTTCAATGCCCACTCCTTGCATTTGTTTGCCATTCCCGACCGTTCGGACTTCTGGGACCCCAGTCTGCGATCCAGGAAAACAGCCACTTCGGGCTGGTAGATTCAAGGTTTGTGGTAAAACGCAAACCGGTAGGACGACTGTTGATGGTGCTGTGGAAAGGGTTCCATGTGAGGGTTAGAGTCAGCCAAAGTTTTCAGTCGCCACTCTTTTAATTATTTTGCCAGGCCCGACCGTTCGGACTTTGGGGTCTCCGTTCATCGGTCCGGAAAAAAGGCCGCTTCAGGCTGGTATACTCAAGGTTTGTGGTGAAACGCAAACTCGTAGGCCAACTTTTGCATGTGCTGAGGGTAGGGTTCCATGTGAGGGTTAGGGCCAGCCAAACTTTTCTGTGACCACTCTTTGCGTTTTTCTGCCAGTCCCGACCGTTCAGACTTTTGGGACCCCATTCTGTGATCCGGGAAAACGGCCTATTCCCGTTGGTAGATTCAAGGTTTGTGGTGAAACGCAAACCCGCAGGCGGACTGTTGGTGGTGCTGTAGGTAGGGCTCCATGTGAGGGTTAGAGCCAGCCAAAGTTTTCAGTGGCCTCTCCTTGAGTTTGTTTACCAGGCCTGACCGTTCGGACTTTTGTGACCCTGTTCAGCCACCCGGAAAAACGGCCGCTTTGGGATGAAAAATTCAATGTTTGTGGTAAACTGTAAGCCCGTAGGCCAACTGTTGGTGGTGCTGTGGGTAGGGTTCCATGTGTGGGTTAGGGCCAGCCAAAGTTTTCAGTGGCCACTCTTTGTGCTTGTTTGCCAGTCCCGACCGTTCGGACTTCCGGGACCCCATTCAGCCATCCGGGAAAACGGCCGCTTCGGGCTGGTAGATTCAAGGTTTGTGGTGAAACGCAAACCCGTAGGCCGACTTTTGGTGGTGCTGTGGGTGGTGTTCCATGTGAGGGTTAGGGCCAGCAAAAGTTTTCAGTGCCCACTCTTTGCGTTTTTTTGCCAGTCCCGACCGTTCGGACATTTAGGACCCAATTCAGCCACCTGGGAAATGGCCGTTTCGGGCATGTAGATTCAAAGTTTTTGGTAAAACTCAAGCCCGTAGGCCGACTTTTGGTGGTGCTGTTGGTAGTGTTCCATGAAAGAGCTTAGGTCCAGCCCATGTATTCAGTGGCCACTCTTTGCGTTTGTTTGCCTTTTTCGACCATTCAGACTTTGGGGACCCCATTCATCTATCCGGGAAAACGGCCTCTTCCCGTTGGTAGATTCAAGGTTTGTGGTGAAACGCTAACACGTAGGACGACTGTTGGTGGTGCTGTGGGTAGTGTTCCATGTGAGGGTTTGGGCCAGCTAAAGTTTTCAGTGGCAACTCTTTGCATCTGTTTGCCAGTCCCCACGGTTCGGACTTTTTTGACCCTGTTCAGCCATCCGGAAAATGGTAGCTTCGGGATGTTACATTCAAGGTTTGTGGTAAACTGCAAGCCCGTAGGCCAACTGTTGCTGGTGCTGTGGGTAGGGTTCCATGTGAGGGTTAGGGCCAGCCAAAATTTTCAGTGGCCACTCTTTGCGTTTGTTTGCCAGTCCCGACCGTTCAGACTTTTGGGACCCCATTCAGCCATCCAGGAAAACGGCCTCTTTCCGTTGGTAGATTCAAGGTTTGTGGAGAAACGCTAACACGTAGGCCGACTGTTGGTGGTGCTGTGGGTAGGGTTCCATGTGAGGGTTAGGGCCAGCCAAAGTTTTCAGTGCCCACTCTTTGAATTTGCTTGCCAATGCTGAACGTTCGGACTTTTGGGACCCCATTCAGCCATCCAGGAAAACGGCCGCTTTAGACTGGTAGATTCAAGGTTTGTGGTGAAACGCAAACCCGTAGGCGGACTGTTGATGGTGCTTTGCATAGGGTTCCATGTGAGGGCTAGGGCCAGCCAAACTTTTCAGTGGACACTCTTTGCGTTTGTTTGGCAGTCCCCACTGTTCGGACTTTTGGGACTCTATTCAGCCATACGGGAAAATAGCAGTTTCGTGCTGGTAGATTCGAGGTTTGTGGTAAAATGCAAACCCGTAGGCTGACTGTTCCTGGTGCTGTGGGTAGGGTTCCATGTGAGGGTTAGGGCCAGCCAAAATTTTTAGTGGCCACTCGCTGAATTTTTTTGGCTTGCCTGACCGCTAGGACTTTCGGGTCTCCATTTAACGATCTGCAAAAACGGACGCTTCGGGCTGGTAGATTCAAGGTTTGTGGTAGAACGGTAAAACGTAGGCTGACTGTTGGTGGTGCTGTGGGAAGGGTTCCATGTGAGGGTTAATGCCAGCAAAAGTTTTCAGTGGCCACTCTTTGCGTTTGTTTACCAATCCCGACCGTTCGGACTTTTGGGATTCTATTCAGCCATCCGGGAAATGGCCGCTTCGGGCTAATAGATTCAAGGTTTGTGGTCAAATGCAAGCCCTTAGGCCGAGTGTTGGTGGTGCTGTGGGTAGTGTTCCATGTGAGGGTTAGGGTCAGCCAAAGTTTTCAGTGGCCCCTTTTTGCGTTTGTTTTCCAGTCCCGACCGTTCGGACTTTTGGGACCCCAGTCTGCGATCTGGGAAAACGGCCGCTTGGGGCTGGTAGATTCAAGGTTTGTCGTAAAACGCAAACCGGTAGGACGACTGTTGATGGTGCTGTGGGAAGGGTTCCATGTGAGGGTTAGAGTCAGCGAAAGTTTTCAGTGGTCACTTGTTGCGTTTGTTTACCAGGCCTGACCGTTCGGAGTTTTGGGACCCCATTCACCTATCCAGGGAAACGGCCGTTTCGGGTTTGTATATTAAGGTTTGTGCTGAAACGCAAACTCGTAGGCAATCTGTTGCATGTGCTGAGGGTAGGGTTCCATGTGAGGGTTAGGGCCAGCCAAAGTTTTCAGTGGCCACTCTTTGCGTATTTTTGCCAGTCCCAACCGTTCGGACTTCCGGGACCCCATTCAGCCATCCAGGAAAACGGCCTCTATCCGTTGGTAGATTCAAGGTTTGTGTTGAAACGCAAACCCGTAGGCCGACTTTTGGTGGTGCTGTGGGTAGTGTTCCATGTGAGGGTTAGGGCCAGCCAAAGTTTTCAGTGCCCACCCTTTGCGTTTGCTTGTCAGTCCCGACCGTTCGGACTTTTGGGTCTCCGTTCATTGATCCCGGAAAAAGGGCCGCTTCGGGCTGGTAGACTCAAGGTTTGTGGTGAAACGCAAACTCATAGGCCAACTGTTGTGTGAGCTGAGGGTAGGGTTCCATGTGAGGGTTAGGGCCAGCCAAAGTTTTCAGTGGCCACTCTTTGCATTTGTTTGCTAGTCCCGATTGTTCAGACTTTTGGGGTCCCAATTAGCCATCCGGTAAAATTGCCTCTTCCCGTTGGTAGACTGAAGGTTTGTGGTAAAACGGAAACTCGTAGGCCGACTGTTGGTGGTGCTCTTAAGAAACGAAAAGAAGGCGGTTTGAGATACAGACTCGTTTCACATCTCCCCACCTCAAGGGAAAGGCGAAACAATATTCACATCTGCTTTAAAATTTGAGGGTGCCACAGCTTTCTAGCTCTCTTGCAGCTTTTCTTTCAAGCAACGTGATGTTGGAAGGTACTGCAGAGTGAAGCCGAAAAACGAAATCTGGAGAGTATCAGAGCATTAGAAATGCTCCCTGTCCCTGTTTTCAGAGGGAGAAGCAGTTTCAGGCAGCTGGGCAGATTAGATGTACTCCTTTGCCTAACATGCTCTGGGTTCGGGATCGGTTTAGGAACATCATTCATGGCTTAATGGTGAAATTTCTGTTTAGGGATAGGGTTCCAGCTAGATGTAGGTTAGAGTTAGGCTTTCGGAGTTACAGTTTAGGGTTAGAGATAGTGTAAGGTTTCGGGTCAGGGATAGGGATAGGTTCTAAGGTAAGGATAGGAATAGCATTCTTTAGGGTTAGAGTTAGGGTTAGGAATGTCATTCCTCTCAGTTACTGTGTCAAGTGGAAAGTCTTTCTCCCGTATGTTTTCTTTCTTTAACAGAGAGAAAACAAGCCTTGGGCATGTTGCAAAGGCAGTGGAACTAGGAGCCCAGAGGCACTAATTATCGATTGTAACATCTACCCACGGAAAGGCGAAACCCAAGACCGACTTCCCCATCCATTTCTTGGAGGTTTCCTGGACTTTTAGCCTGATAACTCTCTCTTCCAACTTTCATTTCAAGAAACTTGGAGTTTGCAAGCATGCAAATGAAGCTGAGAGGCAAAATCTGGAAACAGAACAGCATTTCCAAACTTTCCAGGCACCAAATTGGATGGGGATAGCTCTCATTATTAGACACAGTTTTGCACTGTGAAATCTTTTCCATCCACCGAAATCGGATCAGCTCTGCTGCTTTATGCAAAAGACCTTTGGGCTCTTAAGAAACGAAAAGGAAGCCGGTTTGAGATACAGACTCGTTTCACATCTCCCCACCTCAAGGGAAAGGCGAAACAATATTCACATCTGCTTTAAAATTTGAGGGTGCCACAGCTTTCTAGCTCTCTTGCAGCTTTTCTTTCAAGCAACGTGATGTTGGAAGGTACTGCAGAGTGAAGCCGAAAAACGAAATCTGGAGAGTATCAGAGCATTAGAAATGCTCCCTGTCCCTGTTTTCAGAGGGAGAAGCAGTTTCAGGCAGCTGGGCAGATTAGATGTACTCCTTTGCCTAACATGCTCTGGGTTCGGGATCGGTTTAGGAACATCATTCATGGCTTAATGGTGAAATTTCTGTTTAGGGATAGGGTTCCAGCTAGATTTAGGTTAGAGTTAGGCTTTCGGAGTTACAGTTTAGGGTTAGAGATAGTGTAAGGTTTCGGGTCAGGGATAGGGATAGGTTCTAAGGTAAGGATAGGAATAGCATTCTTTAGGGTTAGAGTTAGAGTTAGGGTTAGGAATGTCATTCCTCTCAGTTACTGTGTCAAGTGGAAAGTCTTTCTCCCTTAGGTTCTCTTTCTTTAAAAGAGAGAAAACAAGCCTTGGGCATGTTGCAAAGGCAGTGGAACTAGGAGCCCAGAGGCACTAATTATCGATTGTAACATCTACCCACGGAAAGGCGAAACCCAAGACCGACTTCCCCATCCATTTCTTGGAGGTTTCCTGGACTTTTAGCCTGATAACTCTCTCTTCCAACTTTCATTTCAAGAAACTTGGAGTTTGCAAGCATGCAAATGAAGCTGAGAGGCAAAATCTGGAAACAGAACAGCATTTCCAAACTTTCCGGGCATCGACATGGATGGGGATAGCTCTCATTATTAGACACAGTTTTGCACTGTGAAATCTTTTCCATGCACCGAAATCGGTTCAGCTCTGCTGCTTCATGCAAAAGACCTTTGGGCTCTTGAGAAACGAAAGGAAGCCGGTTTGAGATTGAGACTCGTTTCACATCTCCCCACCTCAAGGGAAAGGCGAAACAATATTCACATCTGCTTTAAAATTTGAGGGTGCCACAGCTTTCTAGCTCTCTTGCAGCTTTTCTTTCAAGCAACGTGATGTTGGAAGGTACTGCAGAGTGAAGCCGAAAAACGAAATCTGGAGAGTATCAGAGCATTAGAAATGCTCCCTGTCCCTGTTTTCAGAAGGAGAAGCAGTTTCAGGCAGCTGGGCAGATTAGATGTACTCCTTTGCCTAATATGCGCTGGGTTCGGGATCGGTTTAGGAACATCATTCATGGCTTAATGGTGAAATTTCTGTTTAGGGATAGGGTTCCAGCTAGATTTAG
Organism: Calypte anna; assembly: GCF_003957555.1. Taxonomy (NCBI): domain Eukaryota; kingdom Metazoa; phylum Chordata; class Aves; order Apodiformes; family Trochilidae; genus Calypte; species Calypte anna. Next base: position 5,882,084 of record NC_044251.1, read on the forward strand.
GTTAGAGTTAGGCTTTCGGAGTTACAGTTTAGGGTTAGAGATAGTGTAAGGTTTCGGGTCAGGGATAGGGATAGGTTCTAAGGTAAGGATAGGAATAGCATTCTTTAGGGTTAGAGTTAGAGTTAGATTTAGGGTTAGGAATGTCATTCCTCTCAGTTACTGTGTCAAGTGGAAAGTCTTTCTCCCTTAGGTTCTCTTTCTTTAAAAGAGAGAAAACAAGCCTTGGGCATGTTGCAAAGGCAGTGGAACTAGGAGCCCAGAGGCACAATTTATTGATTGTAACATCTACCCACGGAAAGGCGAAACCCAAGACCGACTTCCCCATCCATTTCTTGGAGGTTTCCTGGACTTTTAGCCTGATAACTCTCTCTTCCAACTTTCATTTCAAGAAACTTAATATTTACAAGCACTCAAATGAAGCTGAGAGGCAAAATCTGGAAACAGAACAGCATTTCCAAACTTCCCGGGCATCGAAATGGATGGGGATAGCTCTCATTCCTAGACCCAGTTTTGTACTGTGAAATCTTTTCCATGCACCGAAATCGGTTCAGCTCTGCTGCTTTATGCAAAAGACCTTTGGGCTCTTGAGAAACGAAAAGAAGCCGGTTTGAGATACAGACTCGTTTCACATCTCCCCACCTCAAGGGAAAGGCGAAACAATATTCACATCTGCTTTAAAATTTGAGGGTGCCACAGCTTTCTAGCTCTCTTGCAGCTTTTCTTTAAAGAAACTTGATGTTGGAAGGTATTCCAGAGTGAAGCCGAGAAACGAAATCTGGAGAGTATCAGAGCATTAGAAATGCTCCCTGTCCCTGTTTACAGAGAGAGAAGCAGTTTCAGGCAGCTGGGCAGATTAGATGTACTCCTTTGCCTAACATGCTCTGGGTTCGGGATCGGTTTAGGAACATCATTCATGGCTTAATGGTGAAATTTCTGTTTAGGGATAGGGTTCCAGCTAGATGTAGGTTAGAGTTAGGCTTTCGGAGTTACAGTTTAGGGTTAGTGATAGTGTAAGGTTTCGGGTCAGGGATAGGGATAGGTTCTAAGGTAAGGATAGGAATAGCATTCTTTAGGGTTAGAGTTAGATTTAGGGTTAGGAATGTCATTCCTCTCAGTTACTGTGTCAAGTGGAAAGTCTTTCTCCGTATGTTCTCTTTCTTTAAAAGAGAGAAAACAAGCCTTGGGCATGTTGCAAAGGCAGTGGAACTAGGAGCCCAGAGGCACAATTTATTGATTGTAACATCTACCCACGGAAAGGCGAAACCCAAGACCGACTTCCCCATCCATTTCAGAGATGTTTCCTAGTCTCTTAGTTCAATAAAAATCTCTTCTAATTTTATTTCAAGAAACTTAATGTTTACAATCATTTAAATGAAGCTGAGAGGCAAAATCTGGAAACAGAACAGCATTTCCAAACTTTCCGGGCATCGACATGGATGGGGATAGCTCTCATTATTAGACACAGTTTTGCACTGTGAAATCTTTTCCATGCACCGAAATCGGTTCAGCTCTGCTGCTTCATGCAAAAGACCTTTGGGCTCTTGAGAAACGAAAGGAAGCCGGTTTGAGATAGAGACTCGTTTCACATCTCCCCACCTCAAGGGAAAGGCGAAACAATATTCACATCTGCTTTAAAATTTGAGGGTGCCACAGCTTTCTAGCTCTCTTGCAGCTTTTCTTTCAAGCAACGTGATGTTGGAAGGTACTGCAGAGTGAAGCCGAAAAACGAAATCTGGAGAGTATCAGAGCATTAGAAATGCTCCCTGTCCCTGTTTTCAGAGGGAGAAGCAGTTTCAGGCAGCTGGGCAGATTAGATGTACTCCTTTGCCTAATATGCTCTGGGTTCGGGATCGGTTTAGGAACATCATTCATGGCTTAATGGTGAAATTTCTGTTTAGGGATAGGGTTCCAGCTAGATGTAGGTTAGAGTTAGGCTTTCGGAGTTACAGTTTAGGGTTAGAGATAGTGTAAGGTTTCGGGTCAGGGATAGGGATAGGTTCTAAGGTAAGGATAGGAATAGCATTCTTTAGGGTTAGAGTTAGAGTTAGAGTTAGGAATGTCATTCCTCTCAGTTACTGTGTCAAGTGGAAAGTCTTTCTCCCTTAGGTTCTCTTTCTTTAACAGAGATAAAACAAGCCTTGGGCATGTTGCAAAGGCAGTGGAACTAGGAGCCCAGAGGCACTAATTATCGATTGTAACATCTACCCACGGAAAGGCGAAACCCAAGACCGACTTCCCCATCCATTTCTTGGAGGTTTCCTGGACTTTTAGCCTGATAACTCTCTCTTCCAACTTTCATTTCAAGAAACTTGGAGTTTGCAAGCATGCAAATGAAGCTGAGAGGCAAAATCTGGAAACAGAACAGCATTTCCAAACTTTCCAGGCACCAAATTGGATGGGGATAGCTCTAATTATTAGACACAGTTTTGCACTGTGAAATCTTTTCCATCCACCGAAATCGGATCAGCTCTGCTGCTTCATGCAAAAGACCTTTGGGCTCTTAAGAAACGAAAGGAAGCCGGTTTGAGATTGAGACTCGTTTCACATCTCCCCACCTCAAGGGAAAGGCGAAACAATATTCACATCTGCTTTAAAATTTGAGGGTGCCACAGCTTTCTAGCTCTCTTGCAGCTTTTCTTTCAAGCAACGTGATGTTGGAAGGTACTGCAGAGTGAAGCCGAAAAACGAAATCTGGAGAGTATCAGAGCATTAGAAATGCTCCCTGTCCCTGTTTTCAGAGGGAGAAGCAGTTTCAGGCAGCTGGGCAGATTAGATGTACTCCTTTGCCTAACATGCTCTGGGTTCGGGATCGGTTTAGGAACATCATTCATGGCTTAATGGTGAAATTTCTGTTTAGGGATAGGGTTCCAGCTAGATGTAGGTTAGAGTTAGGCTTTCGGAGTTACAGTTTAGGGTTAGAGATAGTGTAAGGTTTCGGGTCAGGGATAGGGATAGGTTCTAAGGTAAGGATAGGAATAGCATTCTTTAGGGTTAGAGTTAGATTTAGGGTTAGGAATGTCATTCCTCTCAGTTACTGTGTCAAGTGGAAAGTCTTTCTCCGTATGTTCTCTTTCTTTAAAAGAGAGAAAACAAGCCTTGGGCATGTTGCAAAGGCAGTGGAACTAGGAGCCCAGAGGCACTAATTATCGATTGTAACATCTACCCACGGAAAGGCGAAACCCAAGACCGACTTCCCCATCCATTTCTTGGAGGTTTCCTGGACTTTTAGCCTGATAACTCTCTCTTCCAACTTTCATTTCAAGAAACTTGGAGTTTACAATCATTTAAATGAAGCTGAGAGGCAAAATCTGGAAACAGAACAGCATTTCCAAACTTTCCAGGCACCAAATTGGATGGGGATAGCTCTCATTATTAGACACAGTTTTGCACTGTGAAATCTTTTCCATCCACCGAAATCGGATCAGCTCTGCTGCTTCATGCAAAAGACCTTTGGGCTCTTAAGAAACGAAAGGAAGCCGGTTTGAGATACAGACTCGTTTCACATCTCCCCACCTCAAGGGAAAGGCGAAACAATATTCACATCTGCTTTAAAATTTGAGGGTGCCACAGCTTTCTAGCTCTCTTGCAGCTTTTCTTTCAAGCAACGTGATGTTGGAAGGTACTGCAGAGTGAAGCCGAAAAACGAAATCTGGAGAGTATCAGAGCATTAGAAATGCTCCCTGTCCCTGTTTTCAGAGGGAGAAGCAGTTTCAGGCAGCTGGGCAGATTAGATGTACTCCTTTGCCTAACATGCTCTGGGTTCGGGATCGGTTTAGGAACATCATTCATGGCTTAATGGTGAAATTTCTGTTTAGGGATAGGGTTCCAGCTAGATTTAGGTTAGAGTTAGGCTTTCGGAGTTACAGTTTAGGGTTAGAGATAGTGTAAGGTTTCGGGTCAGGGATAGGGATAGGTTCTAAGGTAAGGATAGGAATAGCATTCTTTAGGGTTAGAGTTTGAGTTAGAGTTAGGAATGTCATTCCTCTCAGTTACTGTGTCAAGTGGAAAGTCTTTCTCCGTATGTTCTCTTTCTTTAAAAGAGAGAAAACAAGCCTTGGGCATGTTGCAAAGGCAGTGGAACTAGGAGCCCAGAGGCACTAATTATCGAATGTAACATCTACCCACGGAAAGGCGAAACCCAAGACCGACTTCCCCATCCATTTCTTGGAGGTTTCCTGGACTTTTAGCCTGATAACTCTCTCTTCCAACTTTCATTTCAAGAAACTTGGAGTTTGCAAGCATGCAAATGAAGCTGAGAGGCAAAATCTGGAAACAGAACAGCATTTCCAAACTTTCCGGGCATCGACATGGATGGGGATAGCTCTCATTATTAGACACAGTTTTGTACTGTGAAATCTTTTCCATCCACCGAAATCGGATCAGCTCTGCTGCTTCATGCAAAAGACCTTTGGGCTCTTAAGAAACGAAAGGAAGCCGGTTTGAGATACAGACTCGTTTCACATCTCCCCACCTCAAGGGAAAGGCGAAACAATATTCACATCTGCTTTAAAATTTGAGGGTGCCACAGCTTTCTAGCTCTCTTGCAGCTTTTCTTTCAAGCAACGTGATGTTGGAAGGTACTGCAGAGTGAAGCCGAAAAACGAAATCTGGAGAGTATCAGAGCATTAGAAATGCTCCCTGTCCCTGTTTTCAGAGGGAGAAGCAGTTTCAGGCAGCTGGGCAGATTAGATGTACTCCTTTGCCTAATATGCTCTGGGTTCGGGATCGGTTTAGGAACATCATTCATGGCTTAATGGTGAAATTTCTGTTTAGGGATAGGGTTCCAGCTAGATGTAGGTTAGAGTTAGGCTTTCGGAGTTACAGTTTAGGGTTAGAGATAGTGTAAGGTTTCGGGTCAGGGATAGGGATAGGTTCTAAGGTAAGGATAGGAATAGCATTCTTTAGGGTTAGAGTTAGAGTTAGGGTTAGGAATGTCATTCCTCTCAGTTACTGTGTCAAGTGGAAAGTCTTTCTCCCGTATGTTTTCTTTCTTTAACAGAGATAAAACAAGCCTTGGGCATGTTGCAAAGGCAGTGGAACTAGGAGCCCAGAGGCACTAATTATCGATTGTAACATCTACCCACGGAAAGGCGAAACCCAAGACCGACTTCCCCATCCATTTCTTGGAGGTTTCCTGGACTTTTAGCCTGATAACTCTCTCTTCCAACTTTCATTTCAAGAAACTTGGAGTTTGCAAGCATGCAAATGAAGCTGAGAGGCAAAATCTGGAAACAGAACAGCATTTCCAAACTTTCCAGGCACCAAATTGGATGGGGATAGCTCTCATTATTAGACACAGTTTTGCACTGTGAAATCTTTTCCATCCACCGAAATCGGATCAGCTCTGCTGCTTTATGCAAAAGACCTTTGGGCTCTTAAGAAACGAAAAGAAGCCGGTTTGAGATACAGACTCGTTTCACATCTCCCCACCTCAAGGGAAAGGCGAAACAATATTCACATCTGCTTTAAAATTTGAGGGTGCCACAGCTTTCTAGCTCTCTTGCAGCTTTTCTTTCAAGCAACGTGATGTTGGAAGGTACTGCAGAGTGAAGCCGAAAAACGAAATCTGGAGAGTATCAGAGCATTAGAAATGCTCCCTGTCCCTGTTTTCAGAGGGAGAAGCAGTTTCAGGCAGCTGGGCAGATTAGATGTACTCCTTTGCCTAACATGCTCTGGGTTCGGGATCGGTTTAGGAACATCATTCATGGCTTAATGGTGAAATTTCTGTTTAGGGATAGGGTTCCAGCTAGATTTAGGTTAGAGTTAGGCTTTCGGAGTTACAGTTTAGGGTTAGTGATAGTGTAAGGTTTCGGGTCAGGGATAGGGATAGGTTCTAAGGTAAGGATAGGAATAGCATTCTTTAGGGTTAGAGTTAGAGTTAGGGTTAGGAATGTCATTCCTCTCAGTTACTGTGTCAAGTGGAAAGTCTTTCTCCCGTATGTTCTCTTTCTTTAACAGAGATAAAACAAGCCTTGGGCATGTTGCAAAGGCAGTGGAACTAGGAGCCCAGAGGCACTAATTATCGAATGTAACATCTACCCACGGAAAGGCGAAACCCAAGACCGACTTCCCCATCCATTTCTTGGAGGTTTCCTGGACTTTTAGCCTGATAACTCTCTCTTCCAACTTTCATTTCAAGAAACTTGGAGTTTGCAAGCATGCAAATGAAGCTGAGAGGCAAAATCTGGAAACAGAACAGCATTTCCAAACTTTCCGGGCATCGACATGGATGGGGATAGCTCTCATTATTAGACACAGTTTTGCACTGTGAAATCTTTTCCATCCACCGAAATCGGATCAGCTCTGCTGCTTTATGCAAAAGACCTTTGGGCTCTTGAGAAACGAAAGGAAGCCGGTTTGAGATTGAGACTCGTTTCACATCTCCCCACCTCAAGGGAAAGGCGAAACAATATTCACATCTGCTTTAAAATTTGAGGGTGCCACAGCTTTCTAGCTCTCTTGCAGCTTTTCTTTCAAGCAACGTGATGTTGGAAGGTACTGCAGAGTGAAGCTGAGAAACGAAATCTGGAGAGTATCAGAGCATTAGAAATGCTCCCTGTCCCTGTTTTCAGAGGAGAAGCAGTTTCAGGCAGCTGGGCAGATTAGATGTACTCCTTTGCCTAACATGCTCTGGGTTCGGGATCGGTTTAGGAACATCATTCATGGCTTAATGGTGAAATTTCTGTTTAGGGATAGGGTTCCAGCTAGATGTAGGTTAGAGTTAGGCTTTCGGAGTTACAGTTTAGGGTTAGAGATAGTGTAAGGTTTCGGGTCAGGGATAGGGATAGGTTCTAAGGTAAGGATAGGAATAGCATTCTTTAGGGTTAGAGTTTGAGTTAGAGTTAGGAATGTCATTCCTCTCAGTTACTGTGTCAAGTGGAAAGTCTTTCTCCGTATGTTCTCTTTCTTTAAAAGAGAGAAAACAAGCCTTGGGCATGTTGCAAAGGCAGTGGAACTAGGAGCCCAGAGGCACTAATTATCGAATGTAACATCTACCCACGGAAAGGCGAAACCCAAGACCGACTTCCCCATCCATTTCTTGGAGGTTTCCTGGACTTTTAGCCTGATAACTCTCTCTTCCAACTTTCATTTCAAGAAACTTGGAGTTTGCAAGCATGCAAATGAAGCTGAGAGGCAAAATCTGGAAACAGAACAGCATTTCCAAACTTTCCGGGCACCAAATTGGATGGGGATAGCTCTAATTATTAGACACAGTTTTGTACTGTGAAATCTTTTCCATCCACCGAAATCGGATCAGCTCTGCTGCTTTATGCAAAAAACCTTTGGGCTCTTAAGAAACGAAAAGAAGCCGGTTTGAGATACAGACTCGTTTCACATCTCCCCACCTCAAGGGAAAGGCGAAACAATATTCACATCTGCTTTAAAATTTGAGGGTGCCACAGCTTTCTAGCTCTCTTGCAGCTTTTCTTTCAAGCAACGTGATGTTGGAAGGTACTGCAGAGTGAAGCCGAAAAACGAAATCTGGAGAGTATCAGAGCATTAGAAATGCTCCCTGTCCCTGTTTTCAGAGGGAGAAGCAGTTTCAGGCAGCTGGGCAGATTAGATGTACTCCTTTGCCTAACATGCTCTGGGTTCGGGATCGGTTTAGGAACATCATTCATGGCTTAATGGTGAAATTTCTGTTTAGGGATAGGGTTCCAGCTAGATTTAGGTTAGAGTTAGGCTTTCGGAGTTACAGTTTAGGGTTAGTGATAGTGTAAGGTTTCGGGTCAGGGATAGGGATAGGTTCTAAGGTAAGGATAGGAATAGCATTCTTTAGGGTTAGAGTTAGAGTTAGGAATGTCATTCCTCTCAGTTACTCCAAGAAATGGATGGGGAATTCGGTCTTGGGTTTCGCCTTTCTGTGGGTAGATGTTAAAATCAATAAATAGTGCCTCTGGGCTCCTGGTTCCACTGCCTTTGCAACATGCCCAAGGCTTGTTTTCTCTCTTTTAAAGAAAGAGAACATACGGGAGAAAGACTTTCCACTTGACACAGTAACTGAGAGGAATGACATTCCTAACCCTAAATCTAACTCTAACTCTAACCCTAAAGAATGCTATTCCTATCCTTACCTTAGAACCTATCGCTATCCCTGACCCGAAACCTTACACTATCTCTAACCCTAAACTGTAACTCCGAAAGCCTAACTCTAACCTACATCTAGCTGGAACCCTATCCCTAAACAGAAATTTCACCTTTAAGCCATGAATGATGTTCCGAAACCGATCCCGAACCCAGAGCATATTAGGCAAAGGCGTACATCTAATCTGCCCAGCTGCCTGAAACTGCTTCTCCTTCTGAAAACAGGGACAGGGAGCATTTCTAATGCTCTGATACTCTCCAGATTTCGTTTTTCGGCTTCACTCTGCAGTACCTTCCAACATCACGTTGCTTGAAAGAAAAGCTGCAAGAGAGCTAGAAAGCTGTGGCACCCTCAAATTTTTAAAGCAGATGTGAATATTGTTTCGCCTTTCCCTTGAGGTGGGGAGATGTGAAACGAGTCTGTATCTCAAACCGGCTTCCTTTCGTTTCTTAAGAGCCCAAAGGTCTTTTGCATGAAGCAGCAGAGCTGAACCGACTGGGTCTAGGAATGAGAGCTATCCCCATCCAATTTGGTGCCTGGAAAGTTAGGAAATGCTGTTCTGTTTCCAGATTTTGCCTCTCAGCTTCATTTAAATGATTGTAAACATTAAGTTTCTTGAAATAAAATTAGAAGAGATTTTTATTGAACTAAGAGACTAGGAAACATCTCTGAAATGGATGGGGAAGTCGGTCTTGCGTTTCGCCTTTCCGTGGGTAGATGTTACAATCGATAATTAGTGCCTCTGGGCTCCTAGTTCCACTGTCTTTTCAACATGCCCAAGGCTTGTTTTCTCTCTTTTAAAGAAAGAGAACATACGGAGAAAGACTTTCCACTTGACACAGTAACTGAGAGGAATGACATTCCTAACTCTAACTCTAACCCTAAAGAATGCTATTCCTATCCTTACCTTAGAACCTATCCCTATCCCTGACCCGAAACCTTACACTATCTCTAACCCTAAACTGTAACTCCGAAAGCCTAACTCCAACCTACATCTAGCTGGAACCCTATCCCTAAACAGAAATTTCATTATTAAGCCATGAATGATGTTCCTAAACCGATCCCGAACCCAGAGCATGTTAGGCAAAGGAGTACATCTAATCTGCCCAGCTGCCTGAAACTGCTTCTCCCTCTGAAAACAGGGACAGGGAGCATTTCTAATGCTCTGATACTCTCCAGATTTCGTTTTTCGGCTTCACTCTGCAGTACCTTCCAACATCACGTTGCTTGAAAGAAAAGCTGCAAGAGAGCTAGAAAGCTGTGGCACCCTCAAATTTTAAAGCAGATGTGAATATTGTTTCGCCTTTCCCTTGAGGTGGGGAGATGTGAAACGAGTCTGTATCTCAAACCGGCTTCCTTTCGTTTCTTAAGAGCCCAAAGGTTTTTTGCATAAAGCAGCAGAGCTGATCCGATTTCGGTGGATGGAAAAGATTTCACAGTGCAAAACTGTGTCTAATAATGAGAGCTATCCCCATCCATGTCGATGCCCGGAAAGTTTGGAAATGCTGTTCTGTTTCCAGATTTTGCCTCTCAGCTTCATTTAAATGATTGTAAACTCCAAGTTTCTTGAAATGAAAGTTGGAAGAGAGAGTTATCAGGCTAAAAGTCCTGGAAACTCCAAGAAATGGATGGGGAATTCGGTCTTGGGTTTCGCCTTTCTGTGGGTAGATGTTAAAATCAATAAATAGTGCCTCTGGGCTCCTGGTTCCACTGCCTTTGCAACATGCCCAAGGCTTGTTTTCTCTCTTTAAAAGAAAGAGAACATACGGGAGAAAGACTTTCCACTTGACACAGTAACTGAGAGGAATGACATTCCTAACCCTAAATCTAACTCTAACTCTAACCCTAAAGAATGCTATTCCTATCCTTACCTTAGAACCTATCCCTATCCCTGACCCGAAACCTTACACTATCTCTAACCCTAAACTGTAACTCCGAAAGCCTAACTCTTACCTAAATCTAGCTGGAACCCTATCCCTAAACAGAAATTTCACCTTTAAGCCATGAAAGATGTTCCTAAACCGATCCCGAACCCAGAGCATATTAGGCAAAGGAGTACATCTAATCTGCCCAGCTGCCTGAAACTGCTTCTCCCTCTGAAAACAGGGACAGGGAGCATTTCTAATGCTCTGATACTCTCCAGATTTCGTTTCTCAGCTTCACTCTGCAGTACCTTCCAACATCACGTTGCTTGAAAGAAAAGCTGCAAGAGAGCTAGAAAGCTGTGGCACCCTCAAATTTTAAAGCAGATGTGAATATTGTTTCGCCTTTCCCTTGAGGTGGGGAGATGTGAAACGAGTCTGTATCTCAAACCGGCTTCCTTTCGTTTCTTAAGAGCCCAAAGGTTTTTTGCATAAAGCAGCAGAGCTGATCCGATTTCGGTGGATGGAAATGATTTCACAGTGCAAAACTGTGTCTAATAATGAGAGCTATCCCCATCCATGTCGATGCCCGGAAAGTTAGGAAATGCTGTTCTGTTTCCAGATTTTGCCTCTCAGCTTCATTTAAATGATTGTAAACTCCAAGTTTCTTGAAATGAAAGTTGGAAGAGAGAGTTATCAGGCTAAAAGTCCTGGAAACTCCAAGAAATGGATGGGGAATTCGGTCTTGGGTTTCGCCTTTCTGTGGGTAGATGTTAAAATCAATAAATAGTGCCTCTGGGCTCCTGGTTCCACTGCCTTTGCAACATGCCCAAGGCTTGTTTTCTCTCTTTAAAAGAAAGAGAACATACGGGAGAAAGACTTTCCACTTGACACAGTAACTGAGAGGAATGACATTCCTAACCCTAAATCTAACTCTAACTCTAACCCTAAAGAATGCTATTCCTATCCTTACCTTAGAACCTATCCCTATCCCTGACCCGAAACCTTACACTATCTCTAACCCTAAACTGTAACTCCGAAAGCCTAACTCTAACCTACATCTAGCTGGAACCCTATCCCTAAACAGAAATTTCACCTTTAAGCCATGAATGATGTTCCGAAACCGATCCCGAACCCAGAGCATGTTAGGCATAGGAGTACATCTAATCTGCCCAGCTGCCTGAAACTGCTTCTCCCTCTGAAAACAGGGACAGGGAGCATTTCTAATGCTCTGATACTCTCCAGATTTCCTTTTTCGGCTTCACTCTGCAGTACCTTCCAACATCACGTTGCTTGAAAGAAAAGCTGCAAGAGAGCTAGAAAGCTGTGGCACCCTCAAATTTTAAAGCAGATGTGAATATTGTTTCGCCTTTCCCTTGAGGTGGGGAGATGTGAAACGAGTCTGTATCTCAAACCGGCTTCCTTTCGTTTCTTAAGAGCCCAAAGGTCTTTTGCATGAAGCAGCAGAGCTGAACCGACTGTGTCTAATAATGAGAGATATCCCCATCCAATTTGGTGCCTGGAAAGTTTGGAAATGCTGTTCTGTTTCCAGATTTTGCCTCTCAGCTTCATTTAAATGATTGTAAACATTAAGTTTCTTGAAATAAAATTAGAAGAGATTTTTATTGAACTAAGAGACTAGGAAACATCTCTGAAATGGATGGGGAAGTCGGTCTTGCGTTTCGCCTTTACGTGGGTAGATGTTACAATCGATAATTAGTGCCTCTGGGCTCCTGGTTCCACTGCCTTTGCAACATGCCCAAGGCTTGTTTTCTCTCTTTTAAAGAAAGAGAACATACGGAGAAAGACTTTCCACTTGACACAGTAACTGAGAGGAATGACATTCCTAACTCTAACTCTAACCCTAAAGAATGCTATTCCTATCCTTACCTTAGAACCTATCCCTATCCCTGACCCGAAACCTTACACTATCTCTAACCCTAAACTGTAACTCCGAAAGCCTAACTCCAACCTAAATCTAGCTGGAACCCTATCCCTAAACAGAAATTTCATCATTAAGCCATGAATGATGTTCCTAAACCGATCCCGAACCCAGAGCATGTTAGGCAAAGGAGTACATCTAATCTGCCCAGCTGCCTGAAACTGCTTCTCCCTCTGAAAACAGGGACAGGGAGCATTTCTAATGCTCTGATACTCTCCAGATTTCGTTTTTCGGCTTCACTCTGCAGTACCTTCCAACATCACGTTGCTTGAAAGAAAAGCTGCAAGAGAGCTAGAAAGCTGTGGCACCCTCAAATTTTAAAGCAGATGTGAATATTGTTTCGCCTTTCCCTTGAGGTGGGGAGATGTGAAACGAGTCTCAATCTCAAACCGGCTTCCTTTCGTTTCTTAAGAGCCCAAAGGTTTTTTGCATAAAGCAGCAGAGCTGATCCGATTTCGGTGGATGGAAAAGATTTCACAGTACAAAACTGTGTCTAATAATGAGAGCTATCCCCATCCAATGTCGATGCCCGGAAAGTTAGGAAATGCTGTTCTGTTTCCAGATTTTGCCTCTCAGCTTCATTTAAATGATTGTAAACTCCAAGTTTCTTGAAATGAAAGTTGGAAGAGAGAGTTATCAGGCTAAAAGTCCTGGAAACTCCAAGAAATGGATGGGGAATTCGGTCTTGGGTTTCGCCTTTCTGTGGGTAGATGTTAAAATCAATAAATAGTGCCTCTGGGCTCCTAGTTCCACTGCCTTTGCAACATGCCCAAGGCTTGTTTTCTCTCTGTTAAAGAAAGAAAACATACGGGAGAAAGACTTTCCACTTGACACAGTAACTGAGAGGAATGACATTCCTAACCCTAAATCTAACTCTAACTCTAACCCTAAAGAATGCTATTCCTATCCTTACCTTAGAACCTATCGCTATCCCTGACCCGAAACCTTACACTATCTCTAACCCTAAACTGTAACTCCGAAAGCCTAACTCTAACCTACATCTAGCTGGAACCCTATCCCTAAACAGAAATTTCACCATTAAGCCATGAATGATGTTCCGAAACCGATCCCGAACCCAGAGCATATTAGACAAAGGCGTACATCTAATCTGCCCAGCTGCCTGAAACTGCTTCTCCTTCTGAAAACAGGGACAGGGAGCATTTCTAATGCTCTGATACTCTCCAGATTTCGTTTTTCGGCTTCACTCTGCAGTACCTTCCAACATCACGTTGCTTGAAAGAAAAGCTGCAAGAGAGCTAGAAAGCTGTGGCACCCTCAAATTTTAAAGCAGATGTGAATATTGTTTCGCCTTTCCCTTGAGGTGGGGAGATGTGAAACGAGTCTGTATCTCAAACCGGCTTCCTTTCGTTTCTTAAGAGCCCAAAGGTTTTTTGCATAAAGCAGCAGAGCTGATCCGATTTCGGTGGATGGAAATGATTTCACAGTGCAAAACTGTGTCTAATAATGAGAGCTATCCCCATCCATGTCGATGCCCGGAAAGTTAGGAAATGCTGTTCTGTTTCCAGATTTTGCCTCTCAGCTTCATTTAAATGATTGCAGACTCCAAGTTTCTTGAAATGAAAGTTGGAAGAGAGAGTTATCAGGCTAAAAGTCCTGGAAACTCCAAGAAATGGATGGGGAATTCGGTCTTGGGTTTCGCCTTTCTGTGGGTAGATGTTAAAATCAATAAATAGTGCCTCTGGGCTCCTGGTTCCACTGCCTTTGCAACATGCCCAAGGCTTGTTTTCTCTCTTTAAAAGAAAGAGAACATACGGGAGAAAGACTTTCCACTTGACACAGTAACTGAGAGGAATGACATTCCTAACCCTAAATCTAACTCTAACTCTAACCCTAAAGAATGCTATTCCTATCCTTACCTTAGAACCTATCCCTATCCCTGACCCGAAACCTTACACTATCTCTAACCCTAAACTGTAACTCCGAAAGCCTAACTCTAACCTACATCTAGCTGGAACCCTATCCCTAAACAGAAATTTCACCTTTAAGCCATGAATGATGTTCCGAAACCGATCCCGAACCCAGAGCATGTTAGGCAAAGGAGTACATCTAATCTGCCCAGCTGCCTGAAACTGCTTCTCCCTCTGAAAACAGGGACAGGGAGCATTTCTAATGCTCTGATACTCTCCAGATTTCGTTTTTCGGCTTCACTCTGCAGTACCTTCCAACATCACGTTGCTTGAAAGAAAAGCTGCAAGAGAGCTAGAAAGCTGTGGCACCCTCAAATTTTAAAGCAGATGTGAATATTGTTTCGCCTTTCCCTTGAGGTGGGGAGATGTGAAACGAGTCTGTATCTCAAACCGGCTTCCTTTCGTTTCTTAAGAGCCCAAAGGTCTTTTGCATGAAGCAGCAGAGCTGAACCGACTGGGTCTAGGAATGAGAGCTATCCCCATCCAATTTGGTGCCTGGAAAGTTAGGAAATGCTGTTCTGTTTCCAGATTTTGCCTCTCAGCTTCATTTAAATGATTGTAAACATTAAGTTTCTTGAAATAAAATTAGAAGAGATTTTTATTGAACTAAGAGACTAGGAAACATCTCTGAAATGGATGGGGAAGTCGGTCTTGCGTTTCGCCTTTACGTGGGTAGATGTTACAATCGATAATTAGTGCCTCTGGGCTCCTGGTTCCACTGCCTTTGCAACATGCCCAAGGCTTGTTTTCTCTCTTTTAAAGAAAGAGAACATACGGAGAAAGACTTTCCAGCTGACACAGTAACTGACAGGAATGACATTCCTAACCCTAAATATAATTCTAACCCTAAAGAATGCAATTCCTATCCTTACCTTAGAACCTATCCCTATCCCTGACCCGAAACCTTACACTATCTCTAACCCTAAACTGTAACTCTACTCCAAAAGCCTAACTCTAATCTACACCCTGAATCTGACTCTTAACCCTATCTCTGAACAGAAATTTAAAATTTAAGCCATGAAAGATGTTCCTAAACCGATCCCGATCCCAGAGCATATTAGGCAAAGGAGTACATCTAATCTGCCCAGCTGCCTTAAACTGCTTCTCCCTCTGAAAACAGGGACAGGGAGCACTTCTAATGCTCTGATACTCTCCAGATTTCGTTTTTCGGCTTCACTCTGCAGTACCTTCCAACATCACGTTACTTGAAAGAAAAGCTGCAAGACAGCTAGAATGCTGTGGCACCCTCAAATTTTAAAGCAGATGTGAATATTGTTTCGCCTTTCCCTTGAGGTGGGGAGATGTGAAACGAGTCTCTATCTCAAACCGCCTTCCTTTTGTTTCTCAAGAGCCCAAAGGTCTTTTGCATGAAGCAGCAGAGCTGATCCGATTGCGGTGCATGGAAAAGATTTCACAGTGCAAAACTGTGTCTAATAATGAGAGCTATGCCCATCCAATTTGGTGCCTGGAAAGTTTGGAAATGCTGTTCTGTTTCCAGATTTTGCCTCTCAGCTTCATTTAAATGATTGTAAACTCCAAGTTTCTTGAAATGAAAGTTGGAAGAGAGAGTTATCAGGCTAAAAGTCCTGGAAACTCCAAGAAATGGATGGGGAATTCGGTCTTGGGTTTCGCCTTTCTGTGGGTAGATGTTAAAATCAATAAATAGTGCCTCTGGGCTCCTGGTTCCACTGCCTTTGCAACATGCCCAAGGCTTGTTTTCTCTCTTTAAAAGAAAGAGAACATACGGGAGAAAGACTTTCCACTTGACACAGTAACTGAGAGGAATGACATTCCTAACCCTAAATCTAACTCTAACTCTAACCCTAAAGAATGCTATTCCTATCCTTACCTTAGAACCTATCCCTATCCCTGACCCAAAACCTTACACTATCTCTAACCCTAAACTGTAACTCCGAAAGCCTAACTCTAACCTACATCTAGCTGGAACCCTATCCCTAAACAGAAATTTCACCTTTAAGCCATGAATGATGTTCTGAAACCGATCCCGAACCCAGAGCATATTAGGCAAAGGCGTACATCTAATCTGCCCAGCTGCCTGAAACTGCTTCTCCTTCTGAAAACAGGGACAGGGAGCATTTCTAATGCTCTGATACTCTCCAGATTTCCTTTTTCGGCTTCACTCTGCAGTACCTTATAACATCACGTTGCTTGAAAGAAAAGCTGCAAGAGAGCTAGAAAGCTGTGGCACCCTCAAATTTTAAAGCAGATGTGAATATTGTTTGGCCTTTCCCTTGAGGTGGGGAGATGTGAAACGAGTCTGTATCTCAAACCGGCTTCTTTTCGTTTCTTAAGAGCACCACCAACAGTCGGCCTACGAGTTTCCGTTTTACCACAAACCTTCAGTCTACCAACGGGAAGAGGCAATTTTACCGGATGGCTAATTGGGACCCCAAAAGTCTGAACAATCGGGACTAGCAAACAAACGCAAAGAGTGGCCACTGAAAACTTTGGCTGGCCCTAACCCTCACATGGAACCCTACCCTCAGCTCACACAACAGTTGGCCTATGAGTTTGCGTTTCACCACAAACCTTGAGTCTACCAGCCCGAAGCGGCCCTTTTTCCGGGATCAATGAACGGAGACCCAAAAGTCCGAAGGGTATGGACTGACAAGCAAACGCAAAGGGTGGGCACTGAAAACTTTGGCTGGCCCTAACCCTCACATGGAACACTACCCACAGCACCACCAAAAGTCGGCCTACGGGTTTGCGTTTCAACACAAACCTTGAATCTACCAACGGAAAGAGGCCGTTTTTCCGGGTGGCTGAACAGGGTCACAAAAGTCCGAACGGTCAGGCCTGGTAAACAAACTCAAGGAGAGGCCACTGAAAACTTTGGCTGGCTCTAACCCTCACATGGAGCCCTACCTACAGCACCACCAACAGTCCGCCTGCGGGTTTGCGTTTCACCACAAACCTTGAATCTACCAACGGGAATAGGCCGTTTTCCCGGATCACAGAATGGGGTCCCAAAAGTCTGAACGGTCGGGACTGGCAGAAAAACGCAAAGAGTGGTCACAGAAAAGTTTGGCTGGCCCTAACCCTCACATGGAACCCTACCCTCAGCACATGCAAAAGTTGGCCTACGAGTTTGCGTTTCACCACAAACCTTGAGTATACCAGCCTGAAGCGGCCTTTTTTCCGGACCGATGAACGGAGACCCCAAAGTCCGAACGGTCGGGCCTGGCAAAATAATTAAAAGAGTGGCGACTGAAAACTTTGGCTGACTCTAACCCTCACATGGAACCCTTTCCACAGCACCATCAACAGTCGTCCTACCGGTTTGCGTTTTACCACAAACCTTGAATCTACCAGCCCGAAGTGGCTGTTTTCCTGGATCGCAGGACTGGGTCCCAGAAGTCCGAACGGTCGGGAATGGCAAACAAATGCAAGGAGTGGGCATTGAAAAACTTTGGCTGTCCCTAACCCTCACATGGAACCCTACCCTCAGAACATGCTATAGTTGGCCTTTGAGTTTCCGTTTCACCACAAACCTTGAGTATACCAGCCCGAAGCGGCCTTTTTTCCAGATCGATGTATGGAGACCCAAAAGTCCGAACGGTCGGGCCTGGCAAAAAAATTCAAAGAGTGGCTACTGAAAACTTTGGCTGGCCCTAACCCTCACATGGAACCCTACCCACAGCACCACCAAGAGTCGGCCTACCGGTTTACATTTTACCACAACCTTGAATATACCAGCCCGAAACTGTTGTTTTCCCCGGATCGCTGAATAGAGTCCCAAATGTCCGAACGTTCTGGATTGGCAAACAAACGCAAAGAGTGGGCACTGAAAACTTTGGCTGACCCTAACCCTCACATGGTACACTAACCACACACCACCAACAGTCGGCCTACGAGTTTGCGTTTTACCGCAAACCTTGAATCTACTAGAGGGAAGAGGCCCTTTTCCCGGATGGCTGAATGGGGTCCCAAAAATCCGAACGGTCGGAGCAGGCAAACAAACGTTAAAGAGTGGCCACTGAAACTTTGGCTGGCCCTTTCCTTCACATGAAACCCTACCCTCAGGACAACCAACAGTTGGCCTACGAGTTTGCGTTTTACCACAACACTTGAATCTACCAGACCAAAGCGGCCGTTTTCGGGGGATCGATGAATGGGGTCCCAAATTTGCGAAAGATCGGGACTGGCAAACAAATTCAAAGAGTAGCCACAGAAAACTTTGGCTGGCCCTAACCCTCACATTACATCCTACCCTCAGCACATGCAACAGTTGGCCTACGATTTTGCGTTTCACCAAAAACCTTGAGTCTACCTGCCCGAAGCAGCTGTTTTCCCGGATGGCTGAATGTAGACCCAAAAGTCCGAACGGTTGGGCCTGGCAAAAAAATTCAAAGAGTGGCCACTGCAAACTTTGGCTGGCCCTAACCCTCACATGGAACCTTACCCACAAGACGACACACAGACGGCCTACGGGTTTGCAGTTTATCAGAAACCTTTAAAGAAACCATCCCGAACCGGCAGTTTTCGGGGATCGATGAATGGAGACCCAAAAGTCCAAACAGTCGGGACTGGCAAACAAATTCAAAAAGTGTCCAATGAAAACTTTTGCTGGCCCTAACCCTCACATGGAACACTACCCACAGCACCACCAACTGTTGGCCTACTTGTTAGCGTTTGAGCACAAACCTTGAATCTACTAGCCAGAAGCAGCCATTTCCCAGATGGATGAATGGAATCCCAAAAATTCCGAACGTTCTGGATTGGCAAACAAACGCAAAGAGTGGCCACTGAAAACTTTGGCTGGCCCTAACCCTCACATGGAACCCTACCCACTGCACCACCAACAGTCGGCCTACGGGTTTGCGTTTTATGACAAACCTTGAATCTACCAGCCCAAAGCGGACACTCCCAGGTAGCTGAATGGGGTCCCAAATGTCCGAATGGTCGGGACTGGCAAACAGATGCAATGCGTGGCCACTGAAAAGTTTCGATGGCGCTAACCCAAACATGGAACCCTACCCAAGGCACCAACAACAGTCGGCCTACGGGTTTGCATTTTACCACAAACCTTGAATCTACCAGGCCGATTTGGCCGTTTTCCCGGATCGCAGAAAGGAATCCCAAAAGTTCGAACGTTCTGGATTGTGATTCCGAATTTTGCCCCAAAAAGGCCAGAATAAACTGCCTCAATGACTTGGTTTGAGTCAAATAGGCAGGAGGTATTTTATTAACGACGCGCACCGGAGAAATTGCAAGGGGATTTCTGCATTCCCGTGACAAATGCAAGCCTTTTATACATTTTGATTACAGAATTACATCATAGTACATACATAATCATGCATATGTATATAGAGGCGGGGTGTAGGGTGGAGCCTTCTTTTTGAGGAGCATCTTGGTGTCGTTCCGGTTGCCTTCATCATTGGCAGGGGGCGTCCCGTGAGTCTTCCTCCTTTAAACTTTTGAACTTCTTCCTAATTGGGCAATCTCCGATGTACTTGGCTTGGCCCCCATAGCTTGGCAGAGGCCTTTGGGTCAAGCCGACCTCGTTGGTTCTGAAATGCGCTGAGCTCTATCACTGCCTGTTCCTATCTCTCTTCCCTGCCACTGTGTTCCATTCCCTAACTAATTTATTGCTCTATGTGGTTTTCCTAAACGCTGAGTTTTCTCCAGATGCTCTATATCCTATGCTTTAACCCATTATCTCTTGAAAGTAACTGTTTTAGGGGCTTCATTTCCCTCCTTTTCTTATAACTTACGAATTCTTTCGTCAAGTTCTAATCCTAAGAGGCGTTGATACGCCCGTACCATCGCCCAAATCATTTGAATCCTTTTCATCTTGGATTTTAGCTTCCACCACAAACATAAGTTCATAAGGGTTAGTAAAAGCATTGCTAAGTTATAATTAGTATCGGGTGCACCAGGTAGTGGAAAACCTGTGTTGCTGTCGGGGAGAATCCTGTAAAAATGTCCCACCAGTGATGTTGGCCTACTTGTTCTACTTCAGTCAATACCTTTTTTATTTTTTTCTGAGTTGTGTTCCACCTGCAGGACCGTGCGCTTAGCTGTTTGGTTTACCCTTTGCACCAGTCTCTCTACTTCCCGGATGCACAAGCATCGCCTTGAGAACCTCAACATCCATACCTATCTGTAATTTTGGCAGCTCGTGGTACAAGTCGTACTCTGCCTTAATTAGCTGCTGAGTGGTTACGGGAGCGGTGTAGTTAAAATCGCAACCTATGATCCTGGTAAAATTACACACACAGAAGTTAGTATTGTTAGTTTCCTCTTGGCAACTATCTACAGTTACGTTACTGCAAGCTGTTCTGACACAGGCACATCCATTCCCTATTATAGTAGACTTGAGACCGTACTCTATTGTGTGAAAGCATTTCGAAAGTGCATACACTATTTTCAGTATCTAAGCATAAATCCTCTGCTTCCACTATAGCATTTTCGCAAATGTAACCTAATTGCCCCCTAGGAATACATGCTTCGGTACTAACAGACTGCCACTTGTTTTTAGCGTTGTCATAGCTCACCCAGACATTATGATCCACTGGCCTAACAAGGACATTCTGATGTACCGTCCCTAGGGTAAGGATAGGGAAAATCGCCTTCTCTTCTGCAGCCCCAATGGTGAGAACGTAGGCCTCAATGTGCTCATGTTGTGGCACGTAAGTGAAGTTTACTAATTGCCCACCAGGCTTGATGGTCCCTTTCAAATTGCGTAGTGTGACTATCCTTCAATATAGTTTCCCTTACTTCCTGGGGCAACGTCCCTGACATTCCTTCTCTCATTATTCCTGCCGCCACCGATTGCACCCACTGTTGTGAACTGGATTCCCCTTCCCAGGTGCAAGAGGCTGGTCCCTCCCTTCTGACCCATATCGTGGGTCCCAGGTTAAGTGTTAATGACACAGGTCTCAAAGGTTTCACAGTTAGTTTGATTAGATCACCGTCCTGTCTTTTCACAGTATTACTCTTACACTCTATCTGGATTTCATCCCCTTTTTCTCCTGTTAAGGAGTCTAATTGGCCTTTATTTTGACTCCAGTCTTTTTTGCTCATACAGCTGGTCGTTACGTAACACATGAATATTTAAGCCAGACTCAGGGTGTAATGCCACGCGTGGTGTACCAACCCATGGCAGTACCTTAACTATTCGTGCACCACCGTGGCATTTTATCAAAGTGTTTCCCCACAGCTATAACATAATCATACACATATTGAATTACCTATTTGATCTACAGCCTCCACTATTTACAGTCTGCATGGCATAAGGTCTCCCATATAAAATTTCAAACGGGCTCAATTTTTCTTTTGACCGGGGCTTCACCCTTAGTCTGATTAGAGCAATAGGTAAGGCTTGGTACCAGTGCAAAATTAGTTTTCCCTGGCATATTTTTGCAATTTGTTGTTTTATAAGATGATTCATCTTTTCCACTTGCCCACTAGCAATTGCCATTTGATTTGCAGTGCCTTACTTATTGCTCGCACAATTTAGCACAAAAGTGCGAAGCCTCTGTCCGAGGAGATGCTCCTAGGCACTCCGAACCTCGGAATAATATCATTAAACAAGACTTTAGTTACTTCTCTTTCTTTATTTGTTCTGCATGGGAACGCTTTCAGGCCACCCAGAAAATGTATCAGTCATAACCAAGAGGTACTTATATCCCCCTTTCCTTGGAAGTTCAGAGAAATCAATCTGCCACACTTCCCCTGGGAATTTTCTTCTACCAATTACTCCCTGGTGTACCTTTGTTCCCGTGTTTGGATTATTTTTCAAACAGCGTTCACATTGGGATGTGACCTGTTTCACTGCTGTAAACAGCTTTGCCCTGCTATTCTAACTTTTAAATGCTGATAAGGGATCCAATCCCCAATGGGCCTTGTTCATGTTCTGTCTTACAAACTGCCATACTAATTTCTCTGGCAGCACTAGTTGTCCTGTTCTAGCTGACCCCATCCACTATCTAACATTTTACCTTTGTTTCTTTGTATCCACTTATGGTCTGATTCCTGTACTCTGGTTGAAAATTAGTGTCCAATTCTTTCTGGTACCAGGACCAATACTAAATCATTGGCTCTGTGCAGCAGCTAATTTAGCTTCTGCATCTGCTGCTCTATTACCTATTTCTGGAACGGTGTTACCTTTCAGGTGCCCCTTGCCAATGCATTATGGCCACTTGGGTTGGGAGCTGAACAGCCTCCAGCAACTGCTAGGATTTCTGCTGCATATTTATGGGTCTTCCCTGGGCAGTCAGCAGTCCTCTCTCCTTCCAGATCGCTCCATGGGCATGCATGACAGAGAAAGGCATACTAGAGTCCGTCCATATATTAATTCTTTCCCCTTTTGCCAGCTCGAGGGCTCGGGTAAGAGCTATTAGTTCGGCCTTCTGTGCTGAAGTTCCCACAGGCAAGGGATTGATTCGATTACCTGCTCTGTGTAGTTACTGCGTAGCCAGCCATCCTTACTCCCTGCTTTACAAAGCTCACTGCCATCCGAGAACCAGTCGTCTGCCCCCTATTCGAGTGGCTCCTCCTGAGATCTGGACGACTAGAATACACAGCTCGATGGTTCTAGAACAGTCATGCTCAATTGGCTCTGCTGACACTCTTCCCTTCTAGGGAATGATGCTGGGTTGACAACATTAGTGACTTGAATTGTTGTGTCATCTGATTCAACTAAAATTGCCTGGTACTTCAGGAACCGAGGAAGGTGACAGCACAATGGCAACCTTTCTGCTCCAGCACCACTGATACAGTGTGGGACACCAATACAGTCATTTTCTGGCCCATAGTGAACTTTTCTGGCCTCTTCTATGTTTATGATTACTGCAGCCACTGCTTCAAGCATGTGGGCCATCCTTTACTTACTTCGTCTAGTTGCTTAGAGAAGTAAGCCACAGCCCTTTTGTATGGTCCCAATTGTTGAGCCAGGACTCCCAGGGCCATTCCCTGGCGTTTCAGTGAGAACAGCCAAAATGGTTTTGTTACATCGGGCAGGCCTAATGCCGGAGCTTTCATTAGTTCTTGTTCAGTCTTTTTAAAAGGCTGTTTCTGCCTCAGGAGTCCAGACTAGAATATTTTTAGACTCTTTCAGCCAAACCATAGAGGGTTTAGCAGTATG
The DNA here is from genome assembly GCF_003957555.1 of Calypte anna. Lineage (NCBI taxonomy): Eukaryota > Metazoa > Chordata > Aves > Apodiformes > Trochilidae > Calypte > Calypte anna. Next base: position 5,905,011 of record NC_044251.1, read on the forward strand.
CCGTACTGGTATATCCACAGGCGACACCAACCTGTCACTCCCAGGAAGGCTCGCAGGTCTCTCACCGTTTCAGGCCTGGGCATCTGGCAGATGGCTTCTTTCCTCGCTGTTCCTAGGGATCGCTGTCCTCCAGAGATCTCGTATCCAAGGTAGACCACCTTTTCTTGTACCAGCTGTGCTTTCTGTTGGGAGACTCGATAACCATTTAAACCCAAGAAATTTAACAACGAGATTGTCCACTCAACACATTGTTCTTCTGTTTCAGTTGCTATCAGTAAATCATCCACATATTGCAGAAGGGTGCCTTCTCCCTGTGGCCGCTCCCACTGTTCCAATTCTTTGGCCAATTGATTTCCAAATATTGTAGGGCTATTTTTATAACCTTGAGGTAACACCGTCCAGGTTAGTTGTGTTTTCCTCCCTTTACCAACAGATTCCCATTCAAAGGCAAAAATCTTTTGGCTTTCTGGGGCTAAGGTAAGGCAAAAAAAATGCATCTTTCAAATCTAACACTATAAACCAGATCAGATTATCTTTGAGTTTGGTCAAAAGTGTATAAGGATTGGCTACCACTGGATGTAGAGTCTTTGTAATATCATTCACAGCCCTTAAATCCTGTACCAGTCTGTAAGTCCCATTTGGTTTCTTGACTGGTAATATTGGTGTATTGAAATCTGATTCACATTCTATCAATAGCCCTAATTCTAAAAACCTTTCTATCAATGGCTCTATTCCCTTCCTGTCTTCTAGCCTCAGGGGGTATTGCTTTCTATTTACTGGTTTGGCCCCTGGTATTAATTCGATAACGACGGGAGCAGCCTGTTTTGATTTTCCAGGTACATCAGTTGCCCACACGGACGGATATGTTCCGTTTGTGATTCGGGTGATGTTATGATTATCAGATTCCGGTTTAGCACAACTGATAGTCAGACTTAGGGCAGTTATGAATTGTTCTTCATTTACCTGGAGTTCAAGTTTGTTTTTATCAAATTTTATTACAGCTCCTAAATTCTCTAATAGGTCTCTCCCTAGCAGAGGTTTTGGAGAATTAGGTAAGTATAAGAATTGATGAATCCCCATCTGTTTCCCAATTTTGTATTTAAGAGGTTTCAGGAAGAAAGCCTTTTCTGCTTGGCCTGTCGCTCCCACAACATGTCTTTCTTCTTCACCTTTTTCCTTTTCTTCACCCTTTTTTTTTTTTTTTTTTTTTTTTTTTTTTTTCTTTTTTTTCCTGTCTCCTTCGGGGCTTTCTCCTCGTCTTTGTCTTCCCCTGCCAATTTTTGCGGAACACATTCCAATTCCTCTCTCTCCTCACTTTCCAACTCTTTTCTTTTCTCGCTTTCCAATTCTGCAAAGCTACTGCTGCTTTCTTGTTGTGACTTTGGCACGGTACTCACATCCTAGCACAAGAGGCTGATATTCTTGGAGGCTAATGGTACTTTCTGCATCACTGCTTTTTTCTTTCGACTTAAGGCATCGTTTCCCTGTACTACAAGCATCACCACAGCGTTCCTTAACTTCGCTGTTCTTCTGATCCCATTCCAGGGCTAAAACCAAGGGATCTTGGGGTGATACATTTGTTCCACAATCCTTTTGCCATTCTGGCTTACCCCTTAAAGTGAAAAACATGTCTCATATATTACTTCATCCCACTTTCTTCTTCTATGGAGAAACAACATAAATTGTTGGATGGTATTATAATTTAAACTTCCCTCCGGTGGCCACCTTTCCCCCTCATTTAGTCTATACAGCGGCCACCAATCTTGACAATATTTCACAAGTGTCTTTTTCTTATATTTCCCCCCGGGATTCCACCAAGTTCTTTCCAATGTTTTAAAATGCATCCCAAGGGGTTTTAGCATCAATTTCCTTACTCTGTTCAGTCCCCATTATGCCTAATCACGAGGTTACAACTATTAGAACCCTTTCTGGATTACCAAATTCTATTCAGATTTCAGCAATTTACAATTTCAACACCTTACTCAACTTATTCTAGCATTCAAGCGCACTTTTTGTTTCCACAATCCACATTCACACCAGTCTTCGTCCGTCTCTGGCCGGCCCCCTCGCGGGTGGCATGGAAACGCAGATCGGGACTCCGCACTCGCTTCGCAATTAAATTGCGTCTCAGTCACTCACTTTCACGCACACACACTTTCAGTCGGAACTCTGCACGGGTAAACTTTTACACCAAAACCTTACACGTTGCTTTACCGCGAGATGCCGCTGGCAGACCGTAAGGTACCGATACTGGTCGGCTTCGGGCTGTCACACACCCGCAAAACAGCTGTAAACCAAGGTACGGTTTTGCAGATAATATCACAACAAATTATAGACAACACAAAAACACTAAATTCGCCTCTTTGCAAAATTCCTACAATCAATACGACAAAGTCAAAAAGCATACGACAGAGTTAGACAAAGGCATAAAACGTATGTATCCTTTCAAATTCCTCCAAGGGAGTGGAGAAAATTGGACAGAGTCCCGGGCTTTGTTGAACGTGCTGCCGGTCAGCCTGGAACTATTCCCGGGTTTTGGTTCAGAAAAGAAACAAAAGACCAACCACTCTTTTTAACCCTTAGATCATAGTTTTAAACACAGTTTATAAGAGAAAAACAAGTACCCTTAAGCAAGTACAACATCAAGACATGGCAAAAACAGATACCACTTCTTAGCAGGACTCTAACCTGCCAAACACAGTTATAAGAGAAAACAAGTACCCTTAAGCAAGGTAGCAACATCAAGACTGTGGCAAAAACAGATACCACTTCTTAGCAGGACTCTAACCTGCCAAACACAGTTATAAGAGAAAACAAGTACCCTTAAGCAAGGTAGCAACATCAAGACTGGCAAAAACAGATACCACTTCTTAGCAGGACTCTAACCTGCCTAACACAGTTATAAGAGAAAACAAGTACCCTTAAGCAAAGTAGCAACATCAAGACTGCAAAAACAGATACCACTTCTTAGCAGGACTCTAAGCTGCCTGCAGGACTCTCAACCTGCCTTTGCCTGGGCGTCCCCACGGCTTTTTCAGGCGGTCACGTCTGACCCCGGTTCCTAAACAAAGCGCTTTATCCAAAACCCATAGACAATAATAAATACCTCTTAATTTGAAGCAGGAGATGCAGAGAAGCCTTCGTCCACCAAAGAGCGCTGTTCCGGGGGGGGGGGCCCCTCCTTCCGACAGAAATTCGTCAGGGGCGCCCAGAGGGTCCCGTCCCCCGGACCCGGCTCGGGAGGACCCCCTTAGGGTCTGGATCTCCTGTCTGGTCCCATCAGGGTCGCCAGAAATGATGCCGAATTTTGCCCCAAAAAGGCGAGAATAAACTGCCTCAAAGACTTGGTTTGAGTCAAATAGGCAGGAGGTATTTTATTAACGACGCGCACCGGAGAAATCGCAAGGGGATTTCTGCATTCCCGTGACAAATGCAAGCCTTTTATACATTTTGATTACAGAATTACATCATAGTACATACATAATCATGCATATGTATATAGAGGCGTGGTATAGGCGGGGTGTAGGGTGGAGCCTTCTTTTTGAGGAGCATCTTGGTGGTCGTTCCGGTTGCCTTCATCATTGGCAGGGGGCGTCCCGTGAGTCTTCCTCCTTTAAACTTTTGAACTTCTTCCTAATTTGGGCAATCTCCGATGTACTTGGCTTGGCCCCCATAGCTTGGCAGAGGCCTTTGGGTCAAGCCGACCTCGTTGGTTCTGAAATGCGCTGAGCTCTATCACTGCCTGTTCCTATCTCTCTTCCCTGCCACTGTGTTCCATTCCCTAACTAATTTATTGCTCTATGTGGTTTTCCTAAAAGCTGAGTTTTCTCCAGATGCTCTATATCCTATGCTTTAACCCATTATCTCTTGAAAGTAACTGTTTTAGGGGCTTCATTTGGCAAACAAATTCAAAGAGTGGGAACTGAAAACTTTGGTTGGCCCTAACCCTCACATGGAACCCTACCCACAGCACCACAAACAGTCGGCCTACGAGTTTGCGTTTTACCACAAACCTTGAATACACCAGCCCGAAGCGGCCATTTTCGGATGGCTGAATGGGGTCCCAAAAGTCCGAACGTTCTGGATTGGAAAACTAACGCAAAGAGTGCCCACTGAAAACTTTGGCTGGCCCTAACCCTCACATGGAACACTACCAACAGCACCACCAACAGTAGGCCTACGAGTTTGCGTTTAACCACAAACCTTGAATCTACCATCCCGAAGCGGCCGTTTTTTCCGGATGGTTAAATGGGTCACAAACGTCCGAAGGTTTGGAACAGGAAAACAAACGCAAAGAGTGGCCATTGAAAACTTTGGCTGGCCCTAAACCTCACATGGAACCCTACCCACAGCACCACACATAGTCGGCCTACCGCGTTTGCAGTTTACCACAACCCTTGAATGTACTACCCAGAAGCAGCCCTTTTCCCGGATCGATGAATGGGGTCCCAAAAGTCCGAACGGTCGGACTGGCAAACAAATGCAAGGAGTGGCCACTGAAAACTTTGACTGACCCTAACCCTCACATGGAACCCTACCTACTGCACCACCAACATTCGGCCTACCTGTTTGGGTTTTACGACAAACCTTGAATCTACCAGCCCGAAGCGGCCGTTTTCCTGGTTCGCAGAATGGGGTCCCAGAAGTCTGAACAGTCGGGACTGGCAAACAAACGCAAAGAGTGGCTACTGAAATCTTTGGGTGGCCCTAACCCTCACATGGAACCCTACCCACTGCACCACCAACAGTAGTCCTATCAGTTTGCGTTTTACCACAAACCTTCAATCTACCAGCCCGAAGCGGACATTTCCCGGATCGATGAATGGGGTCCCAATAGTCCGAACAGTCAAGACTGGTAAACAAAAGAAAGGAGTAATCACTGAAAACTTTGGCTGGCCCTAAACCTCACATGGAACCCTACCCACAGCACCACCAACAGTCGGCCTACGGGTTTGCGTTTCCCACAAACCTTGAATACACCAGCCCGAAGCGGCCATTTCGGATGGCTGAATGGGGTCCCAAAAGTCCGAACGTTCTGGATTGGAAAACTAACGCAAAGAGTGCCCACTGAAAA